>NW_005371937.1:1140612-1153634 GCF_000412655.1 Myotis brandtii | reverse complement strand
TCTCTCTCTCTCTCTCTCTCTCTCCCCCCTTCCTCTCTCTGAAATCAATACAAATATATTTAAGAAATAAAAATAAAGATAGGAATCTGAGACCCAAACAAGTTAAATAACTTACCCAAAGCTACACAGCTAGTAAGTGGGGAAGCCTGGATTTGAACTCAGATCTCTAGGGCTGCTCCATATAATGTTCACTACAATACATCCTGTCTTATGCAGCTATTGGGAGAGTTAAATGAGATCACGTAGATGCTTGGTGATATTATGTAAATGGGGATGAGATTAGTAGGTGCTTAGTAAAGGTGGACTCTTACTAACTACAGGACCAAGAATGCCAACATGGTTACCTCAAGGAAGAGCACATTCCAGACGGGACTGGCAGGAACCAGTGCTCAGGCCTGGGGGCGTGGATTTCCCAGGTGAGCACAGAAGTGGCACTGCACGGTGATCAACCTGGGCCACAGTCAATTCCCTACTTCCTCCTTCGCCACAGGCTCCGGAACAACTGGCTCTCACTCATTTATTGGCCTCTTGCTGGAGCGAACAGGGAACAGGTGTGAGGCTACAGCCCTGAAACCCAAGAAAGGCTTTGGAATCAGGTCCCTGCGGGCAGAAGGAGCAGTCTGCTTTTTTGAGATAGAAACTTTAGCACTTCAGTGTGTGGAAAGCATTCTCTTGAGAGAGGCACCGAGAATTAGGGATTCTGGGTCATTTTGCAGACTTCCCCGTTGGGTCAAAGAAAAAGTCCATTGGCCAGCCATCATTCCAAAAGCTGAAAAAAAAATTACCTACACATTGCTTAAATGGTTCCATCAGAGAATACACGTGGCCCCTGGGAAAATAATCCAAACAGTATTCTGACGACGATGGCCACACAATTTCCCCTCCAACCTAAAACAACATCAACGTAGAACACACCACTTTTTAATGTGCCACCAAGAAAAAGTACTGTCAATTAAACTGTGACAGGCCACCAATTGTACTACACATCCTCATTTCTGAAGAGGTTAAAATGTGAAAAACTATGTGTATCTAAGAATTGATACAATTGGTACTAATAAGAACAATTGAAACGTTAGTTAGTGTTTTCCACTGCAAGGCATTCCTCCAGGTGCTCTCTGCCTACTCACCTTACTCACTCTTCAGACCCCTGTGAGGGGAGCCCCAGGTCCCCTCTTTCACAGGGGAGGAGGCTGTGAGACTCGGAACCCCCCCCCCCCCAACACACACACCAGATCACAGGAGAGCCGCTGGAGCCAGATCTGCCCGCACCCAAGTGTTCTTTCTGTCGCCACCCTCTGTCAGTTTGGAAAAGGTCAGCGTGTCCTTCACAATGCCCAGCAGGCAACGTGGAGTGTCTGAGACCAAGTTCGAGAATGAGTGTCGGTGGGAACGGTGCCCAGAGCTGCCACCTGCCAAACAAGTCTGGATGTGCTGCAGAAGGCATGTGTGGCTCCCCGAATGGCTTCACCAAGGTCATCTAACATCAAAGAACACAAGCAAAGGTCAAGAATGTAGTTTACCAACAGGCCATTATTAATCTCATTATTAATCTCAAGCAGTGAGCTGGCACAGTGAGGGTGACAACAAGCACAGTGGGTGAAAAGGACTCACTCAGCCCATCCTAACTGCACTTAATGTGGGTTAATTCTGGAATGCTCGTCGCATTGGCAGACCAGCCTGGCTGGCCAAATCAGAAGCGGGAGGAAATGCTCCTTTAGAACATATTCTCTGAGAAACTGCAAGGAATGTCCAAACACACTTATTAAAATCCTTTGCACTGCTATTATTAAATGCCTACTCCTAGCTCAACCTCCTCACACTCTTGCATGGGGCCACCTTAGCTGCATTTTCACAGCTGAGAAGGGGGTCATCTAAGTAGGGGTCAAAGTCAAATAAAGTCAGCCCCCTGGTTGCTCAATCCCACTCAAGTCAGTTGGTCTCAGGAGAAGAAAACAACTGGATATTTTTACCAAGTAAATCAGGTAGGTTAAAAGAAAAAAAAAAAAAGTACAGCATTTTATTGATTTTAGAGAGGCAGGGAGAGAGAGAAGGAAACATTAATTTGTTGTTCCACTCACTCATTGTATGTGCCCTGACCCAGGATCAAACCAACAACCCTGGTGTATAGGGACCAATGCTCTAACCAACTGAGCTACCCAGCCAGCACAGAAATCAGAGATGTGATTAATAAGGACAACAGTGTCCTAGGGCAACACCCCCAGCCTAGCCCCTTTTTAGGGTTCCCCTGGGGAATCTTATTTAAAATTCTGATGCCTGCATCTTCTCTTCCTAGACATACTAGATTGGATTATCTAAAAATAGATCTAAAATTTGTTTGTTTGTTTTTTAAAAACGCCTTGGGTGATTCTGCTAAGCCTAATAGTTTGAAAAACCTGTCCCTCGGGCAGTTCTTATTTTAATGTTTGGAGAGCCATTCAAATAGGTGCTGCCTGAGTGGCAATTGCTAGGATGCATATTACCCCTCGAGACAAATGGATATTCTCTAAAAAACAATCTTCCAGTCATTAGTGAGAATGAGTTGCACCCTTAGTGGCTACAACAAGCATGTCAAACTCAAGGTCCACTGGCCGCACATGTGGCCCACAACCAATATTTTTGTGGCCCAGCCAATATAACAATATGTAAG
The DNA here is from genome assembly GCF_000412655.1 of Myotis brandtii. Lineage (NCBI taxonomy): Eukaryota > Metazoa > Chordata > Mammalia > Chiroptera > Vespertilionidae > Myotis > Myotis brandtii. The sequence continues at coordinate 1,150,987 of NW_005371937.1, read as the reverse complement.
AAAGGTTTTGTTTTTTTAAAAAATACATTTTATTGATTTTTTACAGAGAGAAAGGTAGAGGTATAGAGAGTTAGAAACATCAATGAGAGAGAAACATTGATTCAGCTGCCTCCTGCACACTCCCTACTGGGGATGTGCCCGCAACCAAGGTACATGCCCTTGACCGGAATCGAACCTGGGACCCTTTAGTCCGCAGGCTGACACTCTATCCACCGAGCCAAACAGGCGCAGCCGTGGGCAAACTACGGCGTGCGGGCCGGTACCCTTTTATGTAATGATGTTTACTTTGAATTTATATTAGTTCATACAAACACTCCATCCATGCTTTTGTTCCGGCCCTCCAGTCCAGTTTAAGAACCCATTGTGGCCCTCGAGTCAAAAAGTTTGCCCACCCCTGGGTTAGGGCAATGTAAGAAATGTTTTAATAAAAATGTCATAACTTAATTTTTACAATATCCTGTTATACATAATTATTAATAATGAACTACAATGTTCACTAATGCCTGACTACTATAATCGTGTTGCTTTCATTGCTCTTATTCTTTTTTTTTATACTATACTTTTTGAAATAAACCTTCGTTTCTATGAAAATTGAAGCTTTTGATTTTTTTTGTGGCGCACATAAACTTAAACCTTGTTTATTTGGCCCGTGTTATCCTTTGAGTTAGACATGCTTGGGCTACAACATAAGAATGAAATTCAAGACTGCAGATGAGAAAAAAAAAAAAAAAAAGGACTGCAGATGAGGAACCATGTTTTAGTTGCTAGTGATAATCTTCATGAAACAGTAGTTGGACTGCTCTGTTATTTATTCCTATTTTATAGACAAGGATTCCAACGCCCAAATAGGTGAATAACTTGGTGAAGAATTAAGTGTGAATGAGGCAAATGGGAGCTAAAGAGATGAGGAGTCTAAGCTTGAAATTGGCATTTAAGTAAATCCAACCTCAATTCAGAAATGATATCTCAGGCCTTTTAAAAATCATTAGTCTTTGAGCTAAGAGGAGACAAACCTGCTCTAAAGGAATTAGCTTCCAGCTTCTTCTGCTATTTAAACTCAACCAAGAAGAGTTATCAAAGTCCAAATATACTCAAATATCACAAATTTTCTACTGGTGTCACCTGATCAGTTTTTTAAATTGTCCCACTGTCTTATTATCTTTATTAACAGAAATGGAAAAATATTCAATGCACTTCAGCTATACCCATTGTGGTTTTAATTGCAAACTTACAAGAAAGGATTTAATTTCTACACAAATCCAAACAAGACTACTCCGGCCTTGTGAGTGTTGTTAAAATAATTCCTTAGTTCTGTTGATCATAAATCTGTGCAAAAGAAACTTTTGTGCCAGTTATTTAAAATACAGATTCCTGGACCCCAGTTCCTGATATTTTAATTCAATAGGTTAGGTCTGGGGTGAGGCCAGAAATGTGCAGAATGAACTGCTCAGTTGACTCTCATGAGAACCCATTTATGAGATTCCATATTAATCAAACTTCTTTATAACTTCTTTCCACTCTTACTGTTCACTTTCACTCCAAGGGAGACTGTTTTTATATTCAATTCAGAATCGTCAGAGGTGGCAGAAAAGCTCCAGGTTTCAAGAAAAACAGGTGAATTACCAGCAGAGTGATTTATGAAGTGAAATAACTCACTCACTTAGGCATATCGGCTCCCCCTTGTGGAATGTGTTCTATGGCAGATACAGTCTCATAAATGAACAATACTAGTACATAGGTCTTGGTGCTGAGCTGACCAACACAACGCTACCAAGAATATTCTTGTTGCATAAGCTGGAGTCGTGGGAAAGCCATTTGGTTTCCTGAGTCCTGCTTCACTTGATTCCTTGAATGGGATCGGATGCTTGGAGTTCCTGTTTCACTGATGGCATGAATAGAAATTAATTGAATTAGCCAGTCTCTAATTTTCATTTGCACAAACCCACTTAGAATTTAATTCTGCAATCTCTGCTTTCCTCAGAGCCCTCTCTTTTTAGAGGTAAAATCCCTAGATAAATAAACCACCAGCAGAAAGGTTTTCCCCTTGGCCATTTCCAAAGATAGATGAGCTAAATGAATTTTGTATAACAGGTCCCATCATCATTTCTAAAATCAACATTTTTTTTCAAAATCTCTTAATTCTATGATAACCTCTTGTAATGTGTGTTTGCTATGTTATTTAAGATTATTCAACTCTGCAAGGCAAGTAAGAAAAGCAAATAGAAGGGATGAAACCAACATAGAAGCAGGTAGCTTGTGAGATACATTAGACACAGATCAACTAAACAGAGGAATCCACGTGCCAAGCATAGGTAGGAATGGTGGGAAACCAAGAGGCACAGATAGACCTGCTACATGTATTAAGGCCAAGATTTTTCCTCTTAAGGATGTTGTGTAGGAAATTACATTAATGCAATGATTACCTTCAAGTATATGAGTCATGCAATAGTCAATCCATGAGGTCTTTAATTGGCTCCTGTTGGTGACACACATCCTGGTTCCAGGGTTTCTGCCCAAGAAACACCAATGGCTGTTCATCTGGCTTTTTGGCAAGCTCAGGTGTTGACCAGGGGTACTGGTAGGTGTCTCAGTAGAGCAAGTGTGTGTGTTGGTCCCCGGTACCATCTTTAGTACCTTGTTCAAACTTCACTTTGGGTTTTCATAGACATACCATCACCAGGAAGACTGATGTGTGTGTGTGTGTGTGTGTGTGTGTGTGTGTGTGTGTGTGTGTGTAAGGAGAGAGAGAGAGAGAAAGAGAGAAAGAGAGAGAATGTAAACAGCCACAGAATTCAAACACTGTGGGCCTTTCACCCATTGGTTCTCTGTGTTAAGTGTATTAACCTAACATCCCTTCCTGCTTGCTTTGCACTGTGTGTTTTAAATTGTTTGAATAACCTGTATGATTTGAACACCTTACTTGGTGTGTGAGCTTTTCGGTTAAGTAATCTCTGAGTTTGACTGGTAGCTATTCTGGAGGCTATCATTGCCTCCAGGTCATTTCCCACATAACAGCCCTGTTTTCATATTGTCTATAACTTGTTTCACAATACATCAGAGGAGACATTAAGATACCTGTGTTGTGTATGTGCCCCACCTTAGGTATGGTGCATTAACACCCAAAGTGCCTTAAACAAGAATCCACACTATACCCGTTGGTATAATAGGTTATACCCAGCAGTCAGCATCTGAAGGCTCTTTTTTAAAAAATATATTTTTATTGATTTCAGAGAGGAAGGGAGAGGGAGGAAGCGAGAGAGAAACATCAATGATGAGAGACAATCATTGATTGGCTGCTTCCTGCACACCGCCTACTGGAGATTGACCCTGCAACCCGGGCATGTGCCCTTGACCAGAATTGAGCCTGGGACCCTTCAGTCCGCAGGCTGACACACTATCTACTGAGCCAAACCAGCTAGAGCAGCATCTGCAGGCTCTTAATCAGGAACCAACACACTAGAGAAGCCCCTGCCCCAAGAGCTTCAAATATCCCTATCTGCCTCCGGCACCAGAAGTTTTATTAATTAGCATAAGAGATGTTAAAAAAAGGAGTTCTCGAGTGAAATGATGTGAAGTTGGCAGGAAATTTTGTTCAGGCACCTTCCCTGTGGCATGGATGAGGTGTAATTACCTAGTGAGCCAGCAGCCCAACGCCTCCTGAGTGACAGACACCTAAAGGTCACCACTCAGCTCGGTTTTGTGAGCCTTCTTTCATCCGATCCAAGGAGAAGGCCGGTAGGTCCTGCTGTCACAGCATGGTCACATTTGTCTTGGCGTAAACCTTTCCTGCAAAATGCCATCGAAGGGGCTAACCTGACAAAGAGCAGGGCTTTTACTGAGGTCACAGACGGGGTGTGTGACAGTTTGACGTCTGCTTGTTTTCAGGGCCGAAGCAGATCTGAGACTTGCTTTTGTTTCTTCATTCAATAATATCACCAGGAAGGGGACCTAGAGTCCTCACCTATCCTATCATAGGGTTCTCAATAACAATGGGAAAGATCACAGGAGTTGTGAACAAGCACATTTGCTGAGGCTCACGTGAGGCAGGTGTTAGATCTATTGCTGTATAACAAAGTGGCTTAAGAAAATAAGCCTTTATTATCTCAGTTTCCCTGTCTCAGGAATTCAGAAGTGGCTTCGCTGGGAGGTTCTGGCTCAGAGCTTCTTAGGAGTCAAGCTGTCAGAGCTGCAGTCACTTGAAGGCTTGACTGGGCTGGTGGGTCCACTTCCTAGGTGGCTCACTCACATGGCAGGATGGTGCTGGCTGGTGGCAGGCGGCCTCAGTTCATTACCATGTGACTCTCGCCATATGACTGCTTGCTTTGGTGTCCTCAGGATACTGAGGCTGGCTTTCCCCCGAGTGAGTGAGCCAAAAGACAGCAAGGTGAAAGTGGCAGTATCTTTTATGATCCACACTCAAGAATCGCACAAACTTTCACTGCCACACTCTATTCATTAGAAGTGAGTGACTAAGTCTGTCCCACACGGAAAGCAGAGGAGAATTAGTCTCCACCTTTTATAAAATGAAGTGCAATCCTGGGTGGTTTGGCTCAGTGGATAGAGGGTGGGCCTGCAGACTGAAAGGTCCTGGGTTCGATTCCAGTCAAGGGTGCATGCCCAGGTTGCAGGCTCAATCCTCAGTAGTGGGTGTGCAGGAGGCAGCTGATCGATGTTTCTCTCTCATCGATGTTTCTAACTCTTTATTCCTCTCCCTTCCTCTCTGAAATCAATAATATATATGTATACATATTTTTTAAAAGAAGTACAAATAATTTGTGGGTATTTAAAACCTCCATAAGGCACTTCCTTGATCCTCATCTTTGCAAGTCAAATGGAATTTGTTCTATCCTCTCCATATTCTTACAATAAGTACAGGGTGGGGCAAAAGTAGGTTTACAGTTGTGAATACGGGCAACATAGAGTTTACTCTTATATTATTCTTTATTAATTTTGTATTACTAGTGGCCTGGTGCATGGATTCATGCACATTGAAAGGAAGTTAATTGAATAAATATATTCTTTATTAATTTTGTATTACTAGTGGCCTGGTGCATGGATTCATGCACATTGAAAGGAAGTTAATTAGAATAAATATTTTAATATCGCTATTCACCCTTAGTTGGTCTTCAGATACATTTTGTCAACGATGCCAGCTTCTTTCAGCTTTATTTTATTTTTAATTTATTTTTTATATTTTTTTCAGCTTTAGAGGTATGTTGTGCCAATAGTTGGTCTTCAGACATATTCTGTGCATGATGCCGCTTTCTTTCAGCTTCAGAATGTCAACAAAAACAACCAAATTCATGATCAACAATGACAGATCGACACACATGCGTGTGATTGGTGCCAGTGAGAGCTTTATATGTATTGCGCATGCACGAGTTAATGTTTATTTTTAAATTGACAGTGTGCGTCATATGTACCGGCAGGTTGGTCGGTCGGACGTACGTACGGTCGGTCACTTAACCTTTTATAGATATAGATTTTCCATATGAACAACTGTAAACCTACTTTTGCCCCACCATGTGTTTATCAAGCACTTACTAAGTACCAGGCTTTGCTATAGATGTTAGGAATATAGCTCTGAACAAAGCAAATGAGGTGGGGGAAGGGGTGACGCAGGATGGAGGAGATGGCCAGTCAACAATAAACCTAAGTGAACTGAAGGGAATTGCTAGATGTGAGAATATGGAATACTTAACCTGTCGGAAGAAGGCATTCACTATCAAGCTGTGTCAGAGAATATGGACTCGGTGTATTCAGACCTTCTGATTTTTCAAGAGAAGGTAGAAATATGTACATGTTTAAAATTCCCAGAATTTTAAAGTTAGTAATGAGTTCAAATATTAGCAAAACACTACAAGAAAAAATGTCAGTGGGCCTAATTCAACCAAAGGTCATCATTTTACAAAGTAAGTTTTTTATAAAAAAAAAAAACCTTGTTAGAGCCATTTTTCTCAGTGGTCAGAGCATTGGCCCGCAGACCAAAGGGTCACGGGTTCGATTCCCAGTCAAAGGCACATACCTCCAGTACCTCCAGTCCCGGTGGGGACCCTAGGGGGAGGCAACCAATCAATGTGTCTCTCTCACGTGGATATTTTTTTCTCTCTCTCCCTCCTCCCTCCTTTCCACTCTCTCTAAAAAAATCAATGGAAAAAAATATCCTCAGGTGAGGATTAAAAACAAACAAACAACAAACAGAAAGCCCTGATGGTTTCAAGATGCTGTGAGCAAAAGTAGGGAAAAGATAACCAAGGTCTGAATGCTAGAGTAACACTTCAGCTGAGGGTTGAAAGATCAGACTTTCATATATAAATATCAGATAGACAAAAATATTCACAGAAAGCTCTGCTATTATCTTAGAGTTACTGATAAGCCTACATATGAATAGATACATATATCTTAAAATAATGTTAGTAATTTGTTAAGGCTTAAAGCAAAATCTCTGAGAAATGGAGTAGAAAAAAAATTGTATAGTGGAGGAAATTGGAATTGCCTGCACTTAAATAAAACGAATTTACAATCAAGCACACAATACCCTGGATAACTTTTTGCCCTTTCCTCTTACTACAAAGAAAGCAATTATGCTGAATTGTTTTAAATAGATCGAGCCTTGGCTGGTGTTGCTCAGTGGTTGGATCGTCAACTCATGCACCAAAGGGTCTCAGGTTCGATTCCCTGTCAGGTACTTGGGTTGCAGGTTTGAACCCCAGCCCCCATGGAGCATGTGCAGGAAGCAACCAATCGATGTGTCTCTTTCACGTTGATGTTTCTCTCTCTTCTCTCTCTCTCCCCCCCCCTTCTCCTTAAAATTTACTCTCTCTAAAAATCAATGGAAAAAATACCCTCAGGTGAGGATTAACAAAGAAAAAATAGATAGATAGATAGATAGATAGATAGATAAGATGTAGAAATTGATAAAGATATACAGGTGTGCCTTGAATTTAGCTTGTTGCTTTTGGTGATTTCAAAATAAGAGTTATCGATACTCTTAAATTTTTATTTTATTTTTTGCCGTTGTTACTCCTCACCTGAGGATTTTTTTTTTCGATTGCTTTTTTAGAGAATGGAAGAGAGGTAGGGAGAGAAAGAGAAGAGGGAGAGAGAGGAAAAGAGAGAGAAACATTGATGTGAGAGAGACACATCCATTGGTTGCCTCCAGCACCCACCCAGATCAGGGCGGGGATCAAATCTGCAACCCAAGTGCATGCTCTGGACAGAGAATGGAACCCGAGACCCTTTGGTGCCTGGGCTGATGCTCCAACCACTGAACAACATGGGCCAGGGCTTGCTATCAGTTCTCCTAATTAATCAATGCCCTTGTCATTCACTTTATCTCCAAACTGTTATTCTGTTCTAAGATGCAGTTTACCACTGAGAACTAGAAATAATGATGTAGCATGTCTAGATTTAATAATGTGAACTTTGAAGTCAGTAAGGTTAGTCTACCAGGCTTTCAAGCTTAAATAAGTCATTATGACTGACATCCTGTAAATGAAGCAGAGTGGGTGTGTCTATTTGGTTTTAGAAGGTGAATGACTTCTGCAGATTTAATTACAGGGTTAACATTGGGAGGATATTGGTTAGAGCTTGAGTTTTTAACTTCAGATTCTTGGTTCAAATATTAGCCTTTGACCTTAGACAAGTTATGACATCTCTCTGAGGTTTTTATTTTTTAATTTGTAAAATAGAAATAATAAGATACACAAGCCAACATATCGGAGAGATAATAAGATCATACCAGTAAGTTCCTGTGCATATTGTCACTGCTCCAAGAAATGTCAGCTTATCATTATCACTGGCCCAATTGCCTTTCATATGGGCCTCCTGGGAGAGAAGTCAACCCACCTCATGTAGATCTTCCGGACCCTTAAAATCCATGGAGTTCCCGGGGGCCTCCATTTTGGCCAACAGCTGTTTTCTTCCAAGGCAGTTGAACATCGCCAGCTAAGTATTTAAGTTTCTCAAAAACTGCCTTAATGGTCTTTGTACAGGCTCAAGTCCTGGAATTCCGTCCCTGGCCTCCTCTCTCAGAAAGGGTAAATCACTTAAACACTTGTTTGCCTGGAGAAAAGCATAAAAGTCACTTTCCCAGTGTGATATTAAGTGGTAGAAGTAAAGTGTCTTGGAAATGCAGAATTTTTAAAGGGTCAAGTATGAATGTTAAGTGCAATGGAATTTTATCACATTGTAGGGGGAATGTACCTGTATTTAAAAAAATTTTTTTTGTTTTTTGCAGGAAAACATTAGATGATGATGAGGCTTAGCTTTCAGAGGCCTGGGATCACTTTGAGCACAAGTTTTTAAAAACTAGAAGAAATAGGCACTAGAATTTTATACTGCTTCTCCATGAGATCTCTTTAGTAAAAATGAGTTTGGCCCTAGCTGGTTTGGCTCAGTGGATAGAGCATCAGCCTGCGGACTGAAGGGTCCCAGGTTCAATTCTGGTCAAGGGCACATGCCCACGTTGGGGGTTTGATCCCCAGTAGGGGGCGTGCAGGAGGCAGCTGATCAATGATTCTCTCTCATCATTGATGTTTCTATTTTTCTCTCCCTCTCCCTTCCTCTCTGAAATCAATAATTATTTATTTTTTAAAAAGAGTTTGTTTCCAGTTTCCAAAGATTTCCGCTACTGAATATTTCTAGCTTTAATATGGGCACAACAGCACTTAAATTTCCTCTTTGTCATGAGGAGCTCTTTGTTGAGTATTAAATTGCTAGTTTCACTTGTGGAAGTGAGGGTCCCTGAATCACCAAATCAAAGAAATGGATTTTCGACCCGGTTTATATCAGTGAGCTGTTCTGGAAGAACGACTTGCTTAAAGGACTGTTTAGCTTTTCAAAATGGAGGTACTATCCATTTGACCAACAAAATGCATAGAAATACCAAACGAGGGAATAATTGTCAAGGCTTGTGTTGAAGTAAATGTTGCTCAATGAACACAAGGACACTGGCTTGTTTTTATTTTTTAAAGAGTGCTCATTGTTACTTATTTATTTTGTATCCCAGTCTTTAAAGTCCCCTTTAGGGCAAAGGGTAACGCTGTCCCCATTGACTGGAGGAAATTGGGACCATTGAGCTGGGTGACTTTTCCTGAGTTTGTGATGAAAGCTAATGAAAGAGCCAAAATTAGCATCACTGAGTTCCTCCCGCATCCTCTCCTGCTCCTACAGGCAAAGGCACTTCACTTTACTGCTTCCTGTTTGGTCTCCCAGGAGCTCAGCCCCTCCCTGTCCTTTTCTTCTTTTGTCTGACCTTCCAAAGGCAGGAACATTTATCCGAGTCCTCTCTGCAAATGACTTAAGAGGCATCAGCCACCTTCTGATTTCCCACAAAGAACAGGCTGGTGACACCCAGGGTTCAGGGAATTTGTTTGAGGGGGTCAGCGCCTCCAGAAAGGAGCCAGCCACGATTGGAAGGCCTGGGAAATGGGTCCTGGGAGACAAATATGGAATCAGATGAAGAAAGAAAAACAATCTAAAGAAGGCCTGGGAGAGGAAGTATTAATGAGAAAGAAAGAAAAAAAGTAACTGGCATGCTATAGTAATTGAGAACAGAGCTGGATATTAAAAGACTTAAATTGCAGGAAAGAGGTTAAAAGAGGCGGAAATTTGGTTTCCTGGCTCTGCACGAAAAGGTGGATAACTTGATGAGGAGGAGGATGTACTTAAGAGAATTTGAATGCAGTGGGACAGCTGAGCCTCTCTGAGCCACAGGGTTTCAGACAGTGCAAAAGGTGAAAGGTGAGAGCGAGCCTGAGAGGCAGGCAGAGCGGAGGATCTCTGTCAAATGCAGAGTCTGACTCTACTCCTAAACCGGCTCAACCCTACATTTCTAACAAGCTCCCAGAGGACACTGTGGCTGCTGGTCAGTGGACGACATTTTGAGTAGCAAAGCCCTAGAGTTAAGCTGTTAGATAGAAACATAATATGAGCCACATATGTGATTTTAAAATGTCTAGTAGCTATCTTACAAAAGAAGAAACAAATCTGTTTGAATAAATTTTACTTAACCCAATATATCCGAAATATCATATTTCACCATGTAATCAATATACACTTATTGATGGGATATTCTACTCCCTCCCCCCTCCCTCCAGTGCTGTCTTTGCAATCTGGTGTCTCTTTTACACCTACAGGACAAAATTTGGGAGCAGCCACATGTGGCTGGTGGCTTCTGTATTGAGCAGTACAGATGTAGACAACCCCAGAAAAAACGTAGCCAGTCCAAATGCTGTTGGCAAACTGAAAAGAAATGTGTTTTTGCTCTGACCTGTGTGTGGCTCCGTTGTTTGGAGTGTTATCTGGCACACCCAAAGGTGGTAGTTTCGATTCCTGGTCAAGGCAGGTTGCAGGTTCAATCCCCGGTTGGGGC
>NW_005371937.1:1136188-1139669 GCF_000412655.1 Myotis brandtii | reverse complement strand
GACCCCTTCCAACTCTCCCATCCACACTCGTCTTGTATACTTGTTTCGTCGATCTCCTTTCGTTCATCCTCTCTATATGTCCAAACCATCTCAACATACCTTTCTCAATCCTCGACACTACATCTTCTTTCACTCCACAAGGTTCCCTAAAATTAACTTAATAAATGTTACTTAAAGTTTTAAGTCAACTTTGCACTGTACATGCGTGCCCGCACGTGGTATTTTGTGGAAGAGCCACACTCAAGGGTCCAAAGAGCCTCATGTGGCTCAGGAGCCGAGGTTTGCCGACCACTGGCCTAGGGCAATAATCACTGGGTCAAATGGCAGTTTCATATTTAATTTTTTTGCGGAAACTTCATACTGTTTTTCATAATGGCTGCACCGGTCTGCATTCCCACCAACAGTGTACTAGGGTTCCCTATTCTCCACATTCTCGCCAGCACTTGTCATTTGTCGATTTGTTGATGGTAGCCATTCTGGGATGTCCTCCCTTTTTTAATGCCATTGATGTGTTTGTTAGAGAAACTGGGTTGTCACTCCTTCTTGATTTGGCTGATTGCTTCATTTCACTTGTTCTTCTATTACAGTGGTTCTCAACCTTGGCTGCACATTAGAATCACCTGGGAATCTTTTTAAAATCCTGATTTCTGGGCCTCATCCTCCGGAAATTCTGTTTCTTTGTTACTAATGTTGTGGCCCCACCCCATAACAAAGAAACAGAATTTCCGGAGGATGAGGCCCAGAAATCAGGATTTTAAAAAGACTCCCAGGTGATTCTAATGTGCAGCCAAGATTGAGAACCACTGACTTACAGTCTTATAGTAAAACATGTGTATTACTAAAACAAGATGTCCTCAGAGATAAAGCTGTAGGAGGAGTTCACAGAAAATGAATGGCGTTTCCTGATAGGAGAAAAGCTATTTCTGATCAATAGATTATATTTTAAAATATGAATATGAATAGCCCCTCCCCCAGCTTCTGATTTAATCCATGCTGCTAAATATCTGACAACGCACAGGACAGCCCCTCACAACAAAGAGTAATCCAGTCCAAAATGTTAATAGTGCCCAGGTTAGGAAACCCTGAGTCAGAACAATGGGAAACCACAAAGACCCTGAGTGGGAATTAAGTGTTAAGCCTGAGAAATAGACAAAAGGCAGGTGTGCATTAAATATTCTGAGGCCTGGGAAGTGGACAGTGATGAGGGAGACAGAGATGTGAGGCCCAAATCATATGATGGGTGATGATGCAATGATTGATTTGCCAGGCCTGGTGGCTGTAGTGATGAGTGCCCCTAAATTACATTAGAGCAATTAACATAAACCCCTGAGCTGCTACAAATTATGATTTTTAAAAAAATATATTTTATTGATTTTTCACAGAGAGGATGGGAGAGGGATAGAGAGTTAGAAACATCGATGAAAGAGAAACATCGATCAGCTGCCTCCTGCACACCTCCTACTGGGGATGTGCCTGCAACCAAGGTACATGCCCTTAGCCAGAATCGAACCTGGGACCTTTCAGTCCGCAGGCCGACGTTCTATCCACTGAGCCAAACCGGTTAGGGCCAAATTATGATTTTAAGGAGATAAAATATTTCCTTTAATAACTTCAAAATAAAGAAGTCATTGTTTGGGGTTGCTTTCCCCAGCTCTCAGTTATTCCAAGAAGAGCAAAAAATTATTTTAGTATGACTTTCTTCTGAGAACTTGAGGAAAAAACTTCCAAACAATTGGCTCCTTCATTCAGTGGATCAACAACGTTCCTGCAGTGAAGAGGGACCCAGAAAGTGGAATCTTGTTTAACTTTGTTTAATCCAATTCTTCAGTCTCCTGTCATACATCTTTACGGCTCTTTTGCTCACCCAAATTGCTAATGTGGAAAGAAAGACACCTTCATTACTGAGAGCTCAGACATGATGGATGATGATGTAATGATTGATCTGCCATTGTTGGGAAACGGAGCTGCACATGTTAAAACCTCCGTGAAGAGAAGCAAGATTGAACGGGAACGTGGCTGTTAATGTGGTTGCAGGGAAACATGAAATAATGTGCCTTTCGAGGTTTGGATGTATACACAAATGTGTAGCTTTATAAACATACTCATAAACGCATAGTTATCACTCATCCTATCATTCATGCACACTACTAATCCTGTTCTCACCTAATATGTGGACGAAAATGCGCATGGTGTTGGAAGCTAAAAAAATAAATAAGTCAGAGCCCTCGGTTATAAGGAATGTATGGTTTATAGATAAGCTAGTACATAATGAACAGGGTATAAAATAATCCATAATTAAAGTACCAGATATCTATAGTTTCTGCCTGTCTAGCATATATTCTCTTTCTCTTTTAAGAAGAGAGAGAGAGAGAGTTATCTCTCAGCTGCCTCCTGTACACCCCCTACCAGAGATCAAGCCCCACAACCCGGGCATGTGCCCTGACTGGTACTCAAACAGGCCCGGAGACAATGTGCAACCAACTGAACCACACCGGCCAGAGCTAGTATATACTAGTATTCTCTTTATTCCAGTAACAGCAACTTTATTTTTCTTCAAGGAACAACATTTCCCTCATTTTCAGTCCCTGTAGATAGGATCAGTTTGACCCATAGGCTGCCAGGGGTGCCCAGCTGATCCAGTGAGAGTAGGTCCCATCAAAGAGAAAGCCTAGAATAAAAGAGACAAGAATTGGAGGGGGGCTAACTCTTGCTGACATTGTTTAGACCCCTGTTCCCTGAAACACCATTTTAAAAAAATTATATACAATAAAATTGATTTACTTTTTGGTGCATAGTTCTATGAGTTTTAACACATGTATATGAATATATATATCTACCATCACAATCAGGACACAGAACAATTTCATTACCCTCCCAACTGCCCCCCCTCCCCTGCTGCCTCTTTGTAGTCAACCCCTCTCTATACCCCTAAAACCTGGCAACTACTGATCTGTTCTTTATTCCTATAGTTTTATCCTTTCCAGAATGTTACCTAAGTGGGACCATACAAATGTAACTTTTTGAGGCCGGTTCTTTCACTCAGGATAATGCCTTTGAAATTCGTCTGAGTTGTAGCGTGTATTGATAGTTCATACCTTTATATTGCTGAGTAGTATTCCATTGTCTAGATTGTGTTGAACTTTATAATGTTTTCCATAGTGACTATATAATTTTATATCCCAAACAACAATGAAAGTTCCATTTACCATGCCTCTTACACAGCACTTGGTGTTGTCAGTCTTTAAAAAAAAAGAGCCATTCTAATATGTGTGTAGTGATATTTTATTATAATTTATTTTGTATTTCTATAATGGATTATGATGTTGAACAATTTTTCATGTATTTATTTGTCATTCATATACATTCTTTGTTCAAAGTTTTTGTCTATTTTTGCTTATTATTTTGAGCTTTGAGTTCTTTAAATATTGTAGACACAAGTCCTTTATTGGATACTAGAGGCCCGGTGCACGAATTTGTGCAT
>NW_005371937.1:1121853-1135581 GCF_000412655.1 Myotis brandtii | reverse complement strand
GGGGGGGGAGAGGCCGTGGGCTGTTGGCCAGCCGTTCGTCCCCTGGTTGAACTCCCGGTTGAGGGAACAGTTTGCATATTAGCCTTTTATTATATAGGATGTGATTTGCAAATATTTGCTCAGAATCTGTAGCTTGCCTTTTCGGTCTCTTAACAGTATCTTTTGCAGAGCAAAAATTTTTTATTTTGAGAAAGTCATATTTATCAGTATTCTTCTTTTATAAATTTTGCTTTGGGTATCTTATTAAAGAACTCTGTCTAACTCAAGATCACAAAGATTTTCTCCTATGACTTATTCTACATGTTTAAATTGCTTTATATTTTACATTCAGATCTATGATCCATTTGGAGTTAATTGTTGAAAAAACTGTAAGGTATAGGCTGAGCATTATTTTTTTTGCATATAAATGCCCAATTGTTCCAATATCATTTATTGAAAAAACTATCTTACTATATTACATTTGTTTGCACTTTTATAGAAATTGGCCATATTTATGTGTATCAGTTTCTGAGTTTTCTATTTTATTTCATTGCTTTTAGTGTGTCTATATCTCCACTAATAACATATTGACTTGATTAGTGTAACTTTTTTTTTCTTTTTTAATCCTTATCCAAGGACATGCTGGAGAAAGAGAGAGAGAGAGAGAGAGAGAGAGAGAGAGAGAGGCATTGATGTGAGAGAGAAACATCAATCGGTTACCTCCTGTACATGCCCCAACCAGGATGGACCACAACTTAGGTCCATTGAACCCACGACCTTTTGGGTGTACAGAACAACACTCCAACCAACTGAGCAACCCGGCTGGCCAGGCTCTTTGCACTATTTATTGAAGAGACTATCTTTCCCATTAAGTATTCTTGGCTCCATAGTCAAATATTAGCTGACCAACTATGCAATGGTTTATTTCTGGGTTCTAAGTTCTGTTCCATTAGTCTGTGTGTACTTTTATGCCAGTACCACGCTGTTTGATTACTATAGCTGTGTAATGCATTTTGAAATCAGGTAGTGTGATATCTCCAGATTTGTTTTCCTTTCTCAGATTGCAGTGACTATTCAGAGTCCTTTTGAGGTTCTATACAAATTTTAGGATTTTTTTCTATTTCTATGAAAAATGTTACTGGAATTTTTATAGGGATTGCATTAAATCTCTAGACGACTTTTAGTATGGCTATTTTAATAACATTAATTCTTCCGATTCATGAACAAGAGACATCTTTGCCTTTGTTTGTGTCTTCAATTTCTTTTATAAAAGTCTTATAGTTTCACGTACAGATCTTTCACCTCTTTGGTTGATTTTATTCCTAAGTATTTTATTGTTTGTGCGCTGTTTTGAATGGGATTGTTTTATTTTCTTTTGTATTTTGTTAGTATATAGAAATAAAATTCTGTATGTTGAATTTGAATCCTGAAACAACTGAATTAGTTGATTAGTTCTAATAGTTTTTTGGTGTAGTCTTTAGAATTTTCTTATATAAAAACATCTCATCTGTAAACAAAGACAATTTTACTGTTTCATTTCCATTTAGGTGCCTTGTATTTCTTTTTCTTTCCTGATTGCTCAGGCTAGGACTTCCACTACTATGTTGAATAGGAGTGAGGATGGGCACCTTTGTCTTGTTCAGAGAGAGAGGCATTGATGTGAGAGAGAAACATCAATCGGTTACCTCCTGTACATGCCCCAACCAGGATGGACAACAACTTAGGTCCATTGAACCCACGACCTTTTGGGTGTACAGAACAACACTCCAACCAACTGAGCAACCCGGCTGGCCAGGCTCTTTGCACTATTTATTGAAGAGACTATCTTTCCCATTAAGTATTCTTGGCTCCATAGTCAAATATTAGCTGACCAACTATGCAATGGTTTATTTCTGGGTTCTAAGTTCTGTTCCATTAGTCTGTGTGTACTTTTATGCCAGTACCACGCTGTTTGATTACTATAGCTGTGTAATGCATTTTGAAATCAGGTAGTGTGATATCTCCAGATTTGTTTTCCTTTCTCAGATTGCAGTGACTATTCAGAGTCCTTTTGAGGTTCTATACAAATTTTAGGATTTTTTTCTATTTCTATGAAAAATGTTACTGGAATTTTTATAGGGATTGCATTAAATCTCTAGATGACTTTTAGTATGGCTATTTTAATAACATTAATTTTTCCGATTCATGAACATGAGACATCTTTGCCTTTGTTTGTGTCTTCAATTTCTTTTATAAAAGTCTTATAGTTTCACGTACAGATCTTTCACCTCTTTGGTTGATTTTATTCCTAAGTATTTTATTGTTTGTGCGCTGTTTTGAATGGGATTGTTTTATTTTCTTTTGTATTTTGTTAGTGTATAGAAATAAAATTCTGTATGTTGAATTTGAATCCTGAAACAACTGAATTAGTTGATTAGTTCTAATAGTTTTTTGGTGTAGTCTTTAGAATTTTCTTATATAAAAACATCTCATCT
Organism: Myotis brandtii; assembly: GCF_000412655.1. Taxonomy (NCBI): domain Eukaryota; kingdom Metazoa; phylum Chordata; class Mammalia; order Chiroptera; family Vespertilionidae; genus Myotis; species Myotis brandtii. The sequence goes on along the minus strand of NW_005371937.1, from coordinate 1,133,128 downwards.
GTAAACAAAGACAATTTTACTGTTTCATTTCCATTTAGGTGCCTTGTATTTCTTTTTCTTTCCTGATTGCTCAGGCTAGGACTTCCACTACTATGTTGAATAGGAGTGAGGATGGGCACCTTTGTCTTGTTCCTGATCTTAAAAGCTTTTAACCTCACAGTTGAGTCTGATGTTAACTGTGGGCCTATTTTATATGGCCTTTATTTGTTGATGTATATTGCTTCTATGCATGATTTGTTGAGGGTTTTTATAATGAAAGGATATTGTATTTTGTCAAATGTTTTTTCTGCATCTATAGGGTTGTCACATATAATTTTTTAACTTTCATTCTATTAATGTGGTGTAACACATTTATTAATTTGTGTATGTTGAACCACCCTTGCATCCAAGGGGTAAATCTCACTAGATCATGCTGTATAATCCCTTTAATGTGCTGTTGAATTTAGTTTGCTAATATTTTGTTGAGAATTTTCAAGCATCTGTATTCATCAGAAATATTAGCCTGTGGTTTTATTTTCTTGTAGTGTCCTTATCTGTCTTTGGTATCAGGATAATAGCTGGCCTCATAAAATGAGTTTGGGAGTTTTTCTTCCTCTTCATTTTTTGGGAAGAGTTTGTATTAATGCTTCTTTAAATGTTTGGTATAATCCATCGGGCAAACCATCTGGTCATGGCTTTTCTTTGTTGGGAGGTTTATTTTGTGTGTTTTTGTTGTTGTTGTTGTTCATCCTTACCCAAGAATATTTTTCCATTGATTTTTAGGGAAAGTGGAAGAGAGAGGGAAAGACAGAGAGAAACATCGATGTGAGAGAAACACATCAACTGGTTGCCTCCTGCACAAGCCCTGACCAGGGCCTGGGCCGAGGAGAAGCCTGCAACCAAGATATGTGCCCTTGAACGGAATCGAACCCGGGACCCTTTGGTCCACAGGCGGACACTCTATCCACTGAGCCAAACCGGCTAGGGCTGTTGGGAGGTTTTTAATTACTGATTAATTCTCCTTACTTGTTATAGGTCTGTTCATATTTTCTATTTTTTGTGTGATTCAGTCTTAGTAGGTTGCATGTTTCTAGAAATTTGTCCTTTTCTTCTAGGTTATCCAATTTGTCAGCCTGTAGTAGTTTCTTATGATACTTTGTATGTCTGATATTATTTGTTTGAGACTTCCTCTTTTTTTCTTAGTCTAGGTAAAGGTTTGTCAATTTTGTTTATCTGTTCAAAATAAATAGCTCTTACTTTCATTGATCTTTTCTATTGTTTTTCTGTCTCGGTTTCATTTATTTCTACTCTGATCTTTGTTATTTCCTTCCTTTTGCTAACTTCGGGCTTAATTTTGGCTTCTTTTTCTTATTTGAGATCTTTTTTTTTTATTTGAGATCTTTTTTTTTTCTCTAAATGTAGGTATTTATCACAGTTCTATCTTCTTAGAGCTGTTTTTGCAGCATCCTACAGGTTTTGGTATGTTTTTTTTCAAGATTATTTTTATTTCTCTTTTTATTTATTCTTGGACCCATTGGTTGTTCAGAATGTGATGTTAAATTTCCACATATTTGTGAATTTTCCAGCTTTCCTCCTCTTACTGATCTCTTGTTTTATACCATTGTGGTCAGAAAAGATACTTGGTATAATTTCAATCTTCTTAAATTTAACAAGATTTGTTTTAAGACCTATTGTATAAGCTATCGTGGAGCATGTACAAAGAGCGCTTGAGAAGAATATGTATTCTGCTGCTGTTTTTTTTAAAAAATATATTTTATTGATTTTTTTACAGAGAGGAAGGGAGAGGGATAGAGAGTTAGAAACAACGATGAGAGAGAAACATCGATCAGCTGCCTCCTGCACGCCCCCCACTGGGGATGTGCCTGCAACCAAGGTACATGCCCTTGACTGGAATCGAACCTGGGACCCTTGAGTCCGGAGGCCGACGCTCTATCCGCCGAGCCATACCGGTCAGGGCATCTGCTGCTGTTTGATCAAATGTTCTATATATGTCTTTTAGGTCCATTTGGTTTAAAGTATGGTTCAAGTCCAATGTTTCCTTGTTGATTTTCCTGTGTGGATGATCTATCGATTGTTGCAAATTGGGCATTAAAGTGCTCTATTATTGTATAGTTGTCTATTTCTCCATTCAGATCTGTTCTTATTTGTTTAACCTATTTACGTGCTCTGATGTTGGGTGTATATATATTTACAATTATCATATTTTCATTATATTATGAGCCCTTTGTCATAATATAATGACTTTGTTTCTTGTTATCATTTTTGGCTTAAGGTCTATTTTGCCTGATATACATTTAGCTACTCCTATTCTCTTTTCGTTTCCACTTGCACGGAATAATTTTTTCTACCCCTTCACTTTTAGCCTATTTGTGTCCTTAGAGCTAAAGTGAGTTTCTTGTAGGCGGCATACAGTTGTCCTGTCTTTTGTTTGTTTGTTTATTTGTTTGTTTAACCCATCTAGCCATTATATGTCTTTTGATTGAAGAATTTAATCCACTTACAAAAGACGAAGTATTGATTAGTAAAGACTTATTAGTGCCATCTTACTCTTTCTGGCTGTCTTGTAGTTCTTTTGTTCCTTGCTTCCTTTCTTGCTGCCTTTCTTTGTGATTTGATTATTTTTTTGTAGTGGTATGTATGCTTTGATTCCCTTCTCTTTGTCTTTTGTGACTATGTTTTTGCTTTGTGTTCACCATGAGGCATATAGAAAACATAGCTATAAAAGTTAATTTCATGCTTAATAACAACTTAAATTCAATCACATACTAAAACTCTCCCCTTTTAGTCCCCTTTTATGTCTTTGATTTGAATTATAAATTTATCTCTTTTATACTGTACATGCATTAACAAATTATTATAGCTATATAGTAGTTATTTTTATACTAGAGTTAAATGACTAATGCTCCACCAGATGACAATGTTATAGTATTCTGAATTTGACTATACACTTATTTTTACCAGTGTGTTTTATATTTTCATGTTACTAATTAGCACCCTTTCATGTCAGCTTGAAGAACTCCTTTTAGCATTTCTTGTGAAGCAGGTCTAGTGGTGATGAATTGCTTTAGCTTTTATTGGTCTGGGAAAGTCTTTCTCTTTCTCTCATTTCTGGACTTTTTTTGGATAAAATATTCTTGGTTGGCAGTTTTTTCTTTCATGAGTTCAAATATATCATCCCACCCTCTCCTGGCCTGTAAGTTTTCTGCTGAAAAATTTGCTGATAGCCTTATGGTAGTTCCTTGTAAGTTATAAGCTTTATTTTTCTTACTGCTTTTAGAAATTCTTCATCTTTGATTTTTGAAGTTTTTATTAAATTATCTTGGAGAAGACCTCTTTAAGTTGATTTTGTTTGGTGACCTATGAACTTCATCAACTTGCATATCTAAATCCATCCCCAAATTTGGGAAGTTCTCAGACATTATTTCTCTAAATAAGCTTTCTTGCTCCTTTTCCCTCTTTTCTTCTGGAACTCCAATAATTTGCAATTTGATTCTTTTTTTTTTTTTTTAATTTCAGAGAAGGAAGGAAGAGGGAGAGACAGATAGAAACATCAATGATGAGACAGAATCATAGATCAGCTGCCTCCTGCACGCCCCCAACTGGGGATTGAGCCCGCAACCCAGGCATGTGCCCTTGACCGGAATCGAACCCGGGACCCTTCAGTCTACGGGCCAACGCTCTATCCACTGAGCCAAACCAGCTAGGGCTGCAATTTGATTCTTTTGTTGGTATCTCACAGATCACTCTTTTTCATTCTTTTTCCTTTGCATGCCTATGACTGGATAATGTCAGAGTTCCTGTCTCCTATCTCACAGATTTTTTCTTCTGCTCAATCCAGTTTGTGTTGATGCTCTCTACTACTTTTTCTTTTTCTTTTTCTTTTTATTCTTTGTGTTGTTTAGCTCCAGAAATTATTTTTGATTCATTGTTATGATTTCTATCTCTTTTTTAGTTTTTGTTTTCCTGATTTTCTTGAATTTTCTTTTTGAGTTTTCTTGTAGCTCATAGAATGTCGTTAAAACAGCTATTTTGAATTCTTTATCTGGTAAATTGCAGACCTCCATGTCTGTGGACTTGGTTAGGGAAGATTATTGTGATCCTTTGGTAGTGTGGTTATGTTGATTTTTCACGTTCCTTCAAGTTTTGCATTGCTGCTTTTGCATTTGAAATAGTAGTCACCACCTGTAGTCTTTACTTACTGCCCAGTCTAGTGTGTCCAAACTCATATGTTTTTACTCCAATGGGATGCTGCAAATTCTCCTTTGGATACCTGGACTTCCACAAAGACTCTCATCCATGGGTTATGGTCTAAACCAGTGTTTGTTCGGGGCTCCAGAAATTATTTTTGATTCATTGTTATGATTTCTATGGAGAGGGACTGGAGCCAGTTCACAGGCCACTGCAGAGTCCACAGCCAGGAATGAGGTCCGTCTGCCTATCACCAGTTATTGGTGTATGGTGCTGGATGCCACAGCTTCTTAAATGACTCTTTTTTTTTTTTTTTGTTTTTTTTGTGGATGAATGCCAAATTTTTGTTGTTGAAATGGGGGGAACAAAAACAAGGGACATATTATGCTACCATGAAGCTGACATCTCCATAAATGTTTGTTTTAAAAAGTAAGTTAATTGTAGAAAGAAATTTTTAAAAGAAAATTAAAATAAATAAAAATTTAAGGTAGAAAAATACCATTTCAAGATAATCATTTTAAATATTTTAGTGTATTTCTTTCTAATTACTTCAATAGGTATATGTTTTTATAAAGTTGAGCTAAGAGTATGTATTTAATTTTATGTTCTTATTTTTACATTACAAAATAAGGTAAGCATTTTTCCCTTGTCTTCATAAACATCATTTAAATGGTTATTCTATATAAATAATAACCTACTTAATCAATGGTAGGTGTTTCATCATATTGTTTTGTTTGTTTTATTTGCTATTATAAATGTTACTAGAGGCCCAGTGCACGAATTCGTGCATGGGTGGGGTCCCTAGGCCTGGCCGGTGATAGAAACCTATTGGGGGGCCGGCAGGCTAGGGGGAGGGACCACAGGAGGTTACCTAGCCAGGGGCTGGGGGGGGGGGCGGGGCGTGGCTGCAGGCAGGGCTGCAGGAGTTTGGCTGTGGGAGCGCACTGACCATCAGGGGGCAACTCCTGCGTTGAGCGTCTGCCTCCTGGTGGTCAGTGCGCATCATAGTGACTGGTTGACCGGTCGTAACAGTCACTTAGACTTTTATATATATAGATTGCAAGAAACACCTTCATAGATATTTTTGAAGGATTTCAATTTCTGATGGTCTTTGGTGAGAGACTACAAAAAGTTTAATTTCTAGGCAAAAAGATACAAATGTCTTTGAGGTTCTTGATACATACTGACAAATTGTTTTTCAGAACATTTATATATATCAATTTGTATTCCACTGGCAGCAAATGAGTACCCAGGTTTACCAGCAGTTAGTATTATCAGGAATATTTTACATATGAATTTTTTTTTTTTTAGTTTGCTTTTTAGGGAATTAGGTTGTAAATGAAAAATCAGCCATTTCAGCAAATTCTGAAGCCTTCTTCACTAGCAGAAAATCATAAACAGAAACTGTAACTCCATTGCTTTTACATATTTCATATTTATTTGAAGTCTTGTTTCTGCAATTGTGGAACACATTATTATAGCTGCATGAAATGATTTTAGGTTTTAACATGTTCAATTTCAGAAACATCATTGTGAATAACAGTATAATATTCCACTTAATGGCTATATAATTATTTAATTGATCCCCTATCTTTGAACATTTAATTTTTTTTTCACTTGTTATCTGGAAAGACTGGGATGAAGGTTCTTGTTCATAAATTATTGTCACCATCTCTGACTACTATGGACCTACAATGTAAGTTATATTACTGTGATGCTCTGACTTTCGAACTTAGGTCTTGTAACTAGGTTTCAGGACTTATTTCTGAGCCTAGGGTACTTCATCAACCGAGCCCCTGCCTTATTCTCTAGTCCTTTCCAGCAGGGACATGAATCAGTAACCTCCCCTCTTTGCTCCAGTTGGTTTATTTTGGGCTTCTGTCACTTGCCACCAAAAAAGCCTTATCAGTCATTTTTGCTACTAATATGTAATCCTACTTTTTATTATTACTATTTGTTAATCCCCATCCAAGGATATTTTTCCCATTGCTTTTCTGAGAGAGTGGAAGGGGGGATGGCGGTAGGGAAGTATGAAGGGAGAGAGAGAGAGAGAGAGAGAGAGAGAGAGAGAATGAGAAACATCGGTGTGAGAGAGACACATTGATGGGTTGCCTCCTGCATGCCCCCGATTGGGGGCAGGGAGGGAACCTGCAACTTAGGTACATGCCCTTAACTGGGAATCAGACCTGAGATCCTTAGATATGCTGACTGAAGCTCTAACCACTGAGCATCAGGGCTAATCCTACTTTTTTTTTAAAGTATATTTTATTGATTTTTTACAGAGAGGAAGGGAGAGGGATAGAGAGTTAGAAACATCGATGAGAGAGAAACATTGATCAGCTGCTTCCTGCACACCTCCTACTGGGGATGTGCCCGAAACTAAGGTACATGCCCTTGACTGGAATCGAACCTGGGACCTTTCAGTCTGCAGGCCGACGCTCTATCCACTGAGCCAAACCAGTTAGGGCTAATCCTACTTTTTAAAAAGTATATTTACTTGTTCATTCTCTTAAGGCCACTGGATATATTTACTTGGATCATGTAATGACAAACATCATTATTTTTACATGACTTCCAGGTTTTTCTTTGTTACATTTTTCAGAATAAAGGTGTTTTGCTAGTCTTAATTTCATTTACTCTAAAATAAACATTGCCACAAACTGACAGAATGACTAGAAAAGCTTTGCTGTTGTTACTGTTCTGTAAGCATTCACTTGTGAGGTTGAAAACAGTCACGAGTATGGTTTGTCGACACATTAAAACCATGTAGGGCAAAAGGTTAATGAGCTCTCTCTTAGTTTCCTAGGGTTGCTTTAGCAAAGTACCACAGACTGGGTAGCTTAAAACAACAGAAATGTATTATATCATACTTCTGGAGCCTGGGAGTCAAACATCCAAGTGTTGGCAGGGCCACACTTCCTCTGAAACACGTAGGGGAAGTCTCCCCTGCCTCTCCTGGTGTTTGCCATCAATGCTTGGTGTGCCTTGGCTCATAGATGCTTCACAATCCTGTCACATGGCCATCTTCTTCCCTAGTTGCCCCTTGTCTTCCCACTGTGCTTATCTGTATCTATGTCCAAATTTCCCCTTTTTATAAGGACACCAATTTTATGGAACTAGGACCCACCCTAATAACCTCATTTTAACTTGATTACCTCTGCAAAGACCCTACTTCCCAATGAGGCCACTTACTGAGGTACTAAAGATTAGTACTTCAACATATCTTCCATCCATGCAGGCACTGTTTAATTTTAATATGAAGTAGATTGTTTGCAAAGGCCACAATTTGTCCCACCCTTGTTTTAATGCTCCTTTGCAATTCAACTTTTCTGCTCCTCCCCTCAAGAACTAAAGTCTATTTCCCCATCCCCTTGAATCTGGCACATACAAGAAACAACCAATGAATGCATAAATAAGTGGAACAACAAATCAGTAAAATAATAATTTTAAAAAAGAATTTAAAAAAAAAGAATATCTATTTAAGCCCAGCCCAAATTTGCTGGTCTACAGAATCAAGAACAAATGAATGGTTGTTGTTTCAAGCCACTACGTTTTGGAATGATTTGTTACATGACAATACATTATTTGACAGTAAATCCTTGATACAGTGGATCTGGCTGGCATCAGAAGCTTGAGTCTTCTGTTGCTTACGATCTCAATTACCCCAGCTAATTCACTAATTCAAAGAGCCCCTGCTTCTTTCTTGGGAAAATATGAATACAGTATTTTACTTATTTTTCACCATTGGTTGTAGGTTTCAAGTTTTTAATTCAAATTAATAAAAACCCAACTCAAAGAACCAAAAGGAATAAAAGGAATTTATCAGCTTAAGTAACTGAAAGCTTCAGGGTCTGGTCTGGCTTCAGGTACGACATAATCCAAGGACTCGAGTGATGGTATCCCATGCTGCCTCCACCTCTCTCCTCGGTTTTCCTCTGTGTGTCAGCTTCATCCTCAAGCAGGCTCTTCCCAAGGGGAACTCCCCTTGCTTCTCAAGTCTTAAGTTTATCCAGCATAGCAAACCCAGGAAGAAGTTTGACTCATTGAATCGTGTGGAAACATGTGGCCAAACCTAAGTCAAGCAGGCCACAAGGCTGAGATGCTCCAAATAGTCAGGGCTGGGACGCATGTCCATTCAAAGCCAGGGAGGTGGAGAGGAAGAGGCAGCGGGTAGTGATGGAGGAACAAGGGGTCAAGCTCACCAAGACCATCTGGGGAGATTAGCACAAAGCAAACTGGTCAATCACCAGAAGAAAAGAAATGGAAGCTGAGCAGGTAGAAAACAACAGATGTTCACGTCACATTGCATGGGCTTTTGGAGCAGATAATAGTAATAGCTTACGTTTATTAAATGCTTATGAGGTGCAGCACTGCTCTAAGTACTTTACTCTTTTTAACTCCTTTGAATCTTCTCAAGTGAGGAGTAGATACAGCTACTATTCCTTCCTTACAAATTAGAAACCCGATGCACCAAGTGGTTAAGTTTCTGTAGTTAAGCAGGTATAAGAAACATCAGAACCCGACTATACTGGCTTTTAACCACCAGTCTATCCTCAAAATAGACCACCAGAGCTGTGGTAGGCAGAATTCTAAGGTTCCTACTCCTGGTATATAATCCCCCCTTCTGAGAGTGGGTAAGACCTGTGAATGTGATAAGTAGGCACTCTCTTCCTTAGGTTACATCATCTGACCGAAGGGATGAGATGGTCACTCCCAAGACTCCTGTGTAGCTGACTACAGGGAGTCTCTTGTTGGCTTTGGAGAGGTAAGTTGCCGTGTTGTGAGGGGGCCACGTGGCCTCCACCTGAGGGTGGCCTCTAGCTGAGGTGGTCCCCTGGCCAACGGTCAGCAACAAAATAGGGATCTGTCCTACAGCTGCAAAGGACTCCGCTCTGTCCCGAATCTGAAGAGGACCCTAAGCTCTAGATGAGGATGCCTGGACGACATCTTGATTTCAGCCTACGGAGGCCCCGAGCAGAGGACCTAGAGTCCACCGAGCCCCGACGTCTGACCTACGGAGCTGTGAGACTGTAAATGTGTATTGTTGTAAGCCACTGAGCTTGGGGGTAATTTATTACACCAGAACCTCCCCTCTGTAGCCTTATCTTTCCATCAGGCCCTTGCACTCCCAGGCCCCTCACACCAACTCTCCTGGGGTGCTCACTGTGTTGTGCAGCCTGACATCCCCTGGGGGGTTGTAAGCATGACAGGTACCCTGCTGGCTCATTTTGTGCAGCAAAGACTTGATACAGTGTCTAATGTGTATGAGCTGTTCTGTAATTGGTTGTAGAATGAATGAAAAGGCCTCCGGTGTCGCGTGCCTATCAAATCTTATTTTGCGATGTGAACTGGTAGGCCTAGGTTGTGGGAGGGTGCTTGCAAGAACAGTTTGCTTAAAGGTCAGCCTAGGGTCCTAGGACAGTGTCCAGACCAGACCAAATTTGGTGTTCATTTTTAGTGTGGGCCTCCTGTACTGTAAGAGTAGTAGTACTTCATTCTCCAAACCCAGGAGAGGTTTCCCCCTCCTAAGCCATTGTTTTTCCCCTCCCACATTTCACTGTCTTTTCAAACCATCACTCCTTTCACATCTGGGGAGGCAGACAGGCCTCAGAATCCTAACTCTGCTTAGTCACCAGCTGGGGGTCCGTTATGTGGCTTCTCTGAGCAGGCTTGTCTATAAAGCGGGGTTAACAATTCTTACGGCTGAGAGGATGTGTCCTTTATTTTGGAAGGTAAGCTCCACAAATGCCACAGGCCTTGCTCCTTTTATTTGTGCCCGTGTTCCCAGTATGCTCTGCACACAGTAAGTGCTCAGTAAATTCGCTGAATGAACACTTTATGAAAAGAATTCAGCACAATGCCCGGGAGAGAGTAAACATTCACAAATGTCAGTTTTTGTGATGCGCATTTTGCAAAGGAAGAAACTCACCTGGGGATATCTACCCAGGTGTTCTGTTCTGATTCAAATTCCACGGATTTCCCCATTTTATCCCTCAATTTAAATAAGGTAGTCAGACACACAGCGGTCATTCTAACCTCACTCAAAGCTCCCATTGAGGATGGACATCCCTTAAATACAACACTCCCCAAGAAAACTGACCCTGGCAAGCATTTAAGCGGGAGTAAGGATTTCAACAAAACCAGGAAGGGCCAAATTCCAAAGCAAACAAAGTCGACTCACTCCCCACCCTGGGGGAGGGTGTTCACTCCGGTCTGCTAAAGATAGAGGAGGGCCCTCCCCGGGAACTTCCTGGCTTTTATTAGTTTGTAATCCCAAAGGTAACTTTTCAAAGGCGTTTCTTTTGAAAGTGTGGGTGTGAAACTGCTTCCCTAATCACATCTTGCGGGAGGATCGCCGAACATCTGTATATTATTTGAAAATTTAGCATCCGGTTGGGATGTTTGGGTGGGTGGGGGACCCTGCACGGTGAGATGAAACAGCAGGCGCCGTTAAAAACACGTCAAGATGGTTTTAAATAGGGGCAGAAAAATTAGGCAAAAATTATAAATGGCTAATTACCTTGGCTCAATTACACGTTTAATCAGAAGCCCGCCTCCCCCACTTTTTGCACGAGAGTAAAAGAAAAATAGGGCGCACAGAAGTCTAGGCGATAAAGATCTTCTTACCAAGAGCCAAGGGACAAAACTCATTACAGATAAGCCCAGTCCTCCCTTTTCCCCCGGTCGCCTCTCTATGATTGCTAGAGAGGCTGCCGCTCCCCGGGTAGCTGCCAGGAAATCGGTGCAGCCCCGCGGGGCAGCTTTCACCCAGCCGGGGGCAGGAGGCGCACAGCCTGCGCCCTCGCCAGCGCCAGGCCGGAGTGCGGGAACCTTTCTCCCTCCTGTGGAGCGGCGAGTTGGAAAACTCTGCCACCGATCCACCGTGGCGCGGGGAAATGGGGGGCTGGATTTTGCCAGCCAAGGATCAGTATACCTCTCCCCCACCCCCACTCACCAGCTGTGGACCCGACCAATGGAAGCCCGAAAATAAAAAAAAAATAAATAAATCCTCTCGCAGCTCGAGTGCAAAGGCCGCTCGGCTTTGTTTTCAGGCGGGGGAATGGACCGGGCTGGGGGCGGGAGCAGG
>NW_005371937.1:1121522-1121824 GCF_000412655.1 Myotis brandtii | reverse complement strand
AACACAAAAGGATACCCTGGAGCCCTAAAAAGGCAGCCTACCGCCCTCCTCCTGTCCTCAGACCCCAACGACGGTCCCCCAAGTCCCGGATCCGCGAGCAACGAGGACAGGGGGAGACCTCGCCAAGCCCGCGTAAAGCACGGCGTCTTTAAGAGCTTGCAGAACGGGAACCTGGCAAAGCCTCGCCAGCCCCGGAAGGCAGCCTCCCTTCTCTCTTTCTCCAAGACCCGGCCAGAGCCGCCCCTCGCCTGCCCGGGGAGCGCGCGGGAAGAACGGGGCTGTGGGACCCTTCCGAGGCGGTA
>NW_005371937.1:1120225-1120823 GCF_000412655.1 Myotis brandtii | reverse complement strand
CCTGCTCGCTCTCTCACTCGCCGGCTTTAAAGTCTCTGCCAGGATCCATGCTCACATGTTACTTCCTGTATGGAGGCATGGCCAGTTTCCAGCCCCGCGCTCTCCGTTCCTCCCCAGCTTGCACCGGAGCCACAACTTTCAGGAGCATGGACTGAAGGCGCCCCGGCCCCAGCGTTCCTCTGAGATCCTTTGTGTTTTCCTCCTGCCGTTTCTATTTTGGGGGGGCTCTTCGCTCTTGCTCTCTCCCTTCTCTCCTTCTTGAACGGAAAGCAGCCCTTCTCCGCCGAGGATCGTCCCCCGCGTGGCTCCGCGTTCCGGTCACTTTCTGAGGTTTTTTCTTGGGGACACTTGGCTTCCCGGATTCCAGAGGGACTCGGACCGCCGAGCGTCGGGGGCCCGTAGAACGGGCGAGCAGGGGAAGAGCCCGGGTTTAGTGGAGGCTCACACGGAGGCGAGAACTTATTCAACAAGTTTACCCCCCTGCCATCCTCTTTTCGATGTGCGTTTTCGGACATGCGGAGGTTACTGGAACCGTGTTGGTGGATTTTGTTCCTGAAAATCACCAGTTCCGTGCTCCATTATGTCGTGTGCTTCCCGG
>NW_005371937.1:1119764-1120113 GCF_000412655.1 Myotis brandtii | reverse complement strand
GGCTTGTGGTTGGGGAGGGTGGAAGAAGGGGCTGGCGGGGAAAGGGGGACGGGGGCAGCAGGGGTCTGCTCTCGCTCGGGTTTGGGAGGCCTGGGGAGCCAGAGTCGGGAGAAAGGAGGGACTTGTTCTGCTGATCCGCCGCCGTTCGTGAGAGCTCGATCTTTGGGGCGGTTGGGGGAGACTGGGACCATGGGAGAATGCCTCTGTGGGTTTGAGGGGTCCAGGGTGCGCCCCTCGCCCAGGCGGGTCTTAAAGGCGCTCAGAAGGGGGGGTGGGAGGGACTTGCTCTGCTGCCCACCAACCCTTTGGAAAGGCCGGGTCCCGGGGGAGGGAAGCTGGAGGCTGACCG
>NW_005371937.1:1068427-1119502 GCF_000412655.1 Myotis brandtii | reverse complement strand
CAACTAGGTTGCTGTTCGAGCCGGGGCGGATTTTTCCCCTTTCGCGCGCCTGCCTACCTTCATCTTTGCCCTTTTGCAGGCTGTTCGCGGCAGGCAGACCCAGACCCGCTCCTTTCTGACCGGGTTAAGACAGGGACATTATTGACCATCGTTGAAGATAATAAGTAACCGCATGTAGCAGGGTGCCCACTTCTAGCCCCCCACCAGCAGACTCCCCCCAACCCACCTTACTCTTTACCCTCGTGGAGGGAGAGGCCATCCGCCTCCCTCTACCATCCTGCAGGCCCTCCGGGCTGCAGCCCCGAGCTCCCTTGAATCCGTCCAGCCGCCTCCTCCGGGGCGGAGGCCACGGTCTGTGCCCTAGCTGGGGAAGGGGTGGGAAGAAGGGGGCGATTCGTTTTTTTCACCCTTCTGTCCTTAGGAGGCTTTTTATGCCTTCTCATCCACCAGCTCCACGATACCCAGAGGCGGGGGTTATCTGAAATAAAAAAAGGGAAACGTGCCTCGATGTGTTTTGCTTTCCCTGGTCACAGCCGCCTGCCCCCGGGCGTCCCGAGCGCTCGGTTTTGGTGCAGAGGGTCCCTCAGCTCCGCGGTGCGCCCTACAGAGGGCACGGGCGCGCTTGCTGCCCCGGGGACCGGTAGCGAGTGTCTCCTTTGCAGGCACTGGGGCGGCCTCGAGGGGCCGAGAGGCCGAGCATCGCCCTCTCCGCGGCACCCGCTGTCCCTCTGCGCATTGTCCTGCCCCTGGAACTGCACTGAGCTTCAGCCTCAGCCCAGAAACCCAGCTCGATGCTGAGAGAGGACGTGCGTCCCCACTCGCCCTGAGGCCTGGGGTCTGCCCACCAGAGCCCTGCCTCCATGGGGCTGGGGCGGCGTGGACATGTCCCCTTCATGATGCCCTCTCCCCCTTCAAAGACCACTGCTGAGTGGTGCCGTTAGTCATCTGCTCTTTCTAGACTTGTGTGCTGCGGACTAGCCGGCCGAGTGAGCTCAGGTGCACACTGGGGTCGAGCTTGGTACGGGTCACGCGTTCCTGGGGGCAGCAGGTGAGCGGCCTTGCGAAACAGGAGGGATTTTTAATTCCACTCTGGCTTCTCCTTACGCTCGGCGTGCAGCCAGCGAGTGGGCCGGCCGTGATTCCCCTTTTCCTGCTCTCAGGACGCTGGAAACCCAAAATGGGATGCCAGTCATGCCGCCCTCGTGGGGCTTGGACAGTTTTCGTCGTTTACATTTCTTTCCGTGCCCACGGTGCGAGGTGAATGGCCCGTCCCCTGCCCCGGAGCCGCAAGGTGTCGGGTGGGGACAGGGCAGTGGTGTGAGTCGCGCGGAAGGGGCGGGCTGTGGTTTGGAAAAGTGCAGCCGGCAGTGGGAACCGGGCAAAGTTAAAATGTCAGAGCCTTGGGGGACTCGCGCTTGCGGTTTTCCGAAGGTGCGGTGACGCCGCTGGACCTCAGGGGGCGCCCCCGAACCACTCGTCGGGCTCCTCCACCTCCGTGCGGTAGGCCCCGGTGGGAGCCGCCGAGTCCCAGGCTCCGAGGCGCGGGTGCGCCTTCGCGGGGACCCGGCCTCACCTCTGCGCTGCTGCTTCTGGCCCGCTCTCAACCCCGTGGAGGCTGGGGCTCGTTTTGGGGCCCCTCTTACTTGCCGTCATCTGGGAGGCGTTTACCTGCTTGACACGAGGGATAAAAATGCTTCTGGTATTGGATTAGGGTTCTTGTGAGATTTTAAGCAAAACCCCTGGTTAGTAATTTTGTTTGTTTCTCAGAAACTCACTAACTTTTCCGTTGCATTTGAGCTCTCGGCTGCTGTCCTCAGGAGCTGTAACTTGGGAGGGTTTGGGATGGTTTTGTCCCAGCAGATCTGAAACAGTGGCGTGTAGTCTCCCAACCAAAAAGTATGGCAGGTGTGGGACGCGCGTTGCTGTTAGTGTTTGAAGCGATATTTCCACTTTCCAGAGCAGAAGTGTTATTAAACACGATATAGTGCATACATAGTACATTCTTTTCATGCATCTCTTAAAAATACTCTATAATGGAATAATATAGGGAAATGTAATGGACCCCTAGGGACCCCCCACCCAGCTACAATGATAAACTCAGTCTTCCCTCTTTCATACCCCCATATCCTTCCCAACACCGCCTCATTTTAAAGCACATCTGACACCTAGTTCATTTAAGCATTGGGTATTTTTTTGATAATCGCTGAGAATGTAAGTGCCTCCTACAGGATATAAAATATATATCCTGAGAGGGTTAACATTTTATGTATTTTACATTCTTAAGCTCTTCAGCAGAAAGTTAAAAAAAAATTCTTTTTTATTGATTTCTTCTCTCTCTGCGTCCTCAGAGTGAAAGCCTCCTCTTTGATTCTGATATGTTTTGTACCCTAATTAGATTACATCCAGGAGGCTGACGCTGGAAACACTTCAGATGGATAGGCTCTGCCGGGTGCGTTTGGAGATGTCAGAATCTGAGGATCCATGATTGATGTCTGGTGCCTCTCCCTCTAAGCTGTGTCTCTGTATTTGCATGGACATGCTTTAGTCCTGATGGGCATCCTTTATGGCCTTCTTAGGAAAATGTGAAAGCAATATTTATAAGTCTTCTGTCTTACTCTTAGGGATGGGGTTGGGGAGGGGGAGAAATCATCCAGTCCCCCCCACCCCCTTAAGAGTCTTGTTTGAAAATAAAGAATCTTTATCCAGCCATTAAACTGGTTCTTCTGACACAGTTAAGTAATACAATCTTTGATGTTCCCTTCTAAACATTACCGAGTTGATGAAATTAGCACATTGCTACCTCACGGGGCTTTTTGGAAATCGAGGAAGCTGCTGTGGCTGGAGGCAGAGGTGTTGTAGGAAAGGGTGGCTGAAATGAGAGAAAGAACGAGCCAATCCTGAAGCTGTGAGCATCTCCCCTTAATTTTGGACCTGTTTTCACTGAGTAAAAACTGTTGTTTATATGAAGTGGAATGCTGATGGTTTTATGCAGCCAAACAAAACAAAAACCCTTTCAGATAGATTCATCCTTCTCTTCTGGAAAACTCCCAAGTTAATGTAGCATAATCAGTTACCTATCAGCACACCAGTGGGAATGAACTTTCTTGCCATTCATGTAAGATCATTTAAGATGCCCCAGAGCCATTGTTACTAAGGCCCCTCTCCTTCCACCCTCCCCGGTTTTCCTGGAAACTCCATGATCAAAAGGACAGTCTGGATACTTACCTGAGCCTTATCTGTATGAAGGAAGCAAATGAAGTGTTGCAAGTGCTTGGTTGCTTTAACCCCTTCCCTTCTATGGTGAAAGGTTTCTTTCTTTTTTTAAAAATCTGAATTTCCATTCAGCGTTTAACTTGGAGCATGCAGTGTGGGTGTGCATTCTGAATTGCAAGTGTAAAAAATTGACGACTAACACTTTGATCCTGGGGCACATTTTTCATGTGGTCAATTTCACAAGTCGGAGCTTATGGGAGAACTTCAGAATGCCGAAAATTATCTCACAAGTGCTTGTGTCCTCCCACATAAGCTCTTCGTGTGCTTTGGTTACAGGTTGACCACTATCAGATGACAGGTTGTAATCACTGCAACTGCATTTCCGACGGTATCTGTGTAGAGAATAAAAGGCCTGCAAATCTAATGATAGAGGGAGCCAAGGAAGTGTGCCCCGCTCCCACTCGTAGGTCTCCATCGGAGCCAGATCCAGGCAAAGCTGGTAGCTACTGAGGAGGGGCTCAGGAAAGTGGGAGAGTCTGCCCCCCACAGGCACTGAGAGCTTATGTGGAATCCGCAGCAGTCACTGAATTTGTTACGGAATGAGGTTGCCTGGGCACACTGTTAGGCCTTCAGTAAATATTTGCAAATGATTAAAACATCTGATATCTGGGTTTCCCTGAGAAATGGGAGTGACCCGCTCACTTGCAAAGAACCAAACACATGGTGATGGCAGTATTCTGTGTGCTTACAAGATCAAATGCACATCTGACTTGAACTTTTTTTTTTTTTTGGTATTGTGTTTATGTGGAGTTGTGACCAAAAAAATCCACTCCAAAAAAGATGTGTTTTAAAAACCCTTATTTTCCCCTTACAATTCCTCTGTCTCAAATTTCCAATACCACAGAATTATCTCTTTTAAAACAGGTCTGGAAGTAATGTAGGTGAATTTCATTTTCAGAAGTGGTTTGCTCCTATTAAGTAAAGGATTAAGGTTTACAGTGATGGCTGTGCAAGATTGTTTGAAGTAGCCAGAGGGGTCTGTGTGCTATTGTCTCCTTCGGTAGGGACACCTATAATTGGAGGGGCTGTTTCACCTGGCATCATTCACGGCAAAATGCTTGGTGTTTTGACTGACAGAAAACAGATCTATGTGAGATGACTTGCCAGGACAATGCAGGCTCGAAGTTTTAATGACTACACTTGATAAGACCATTTTAAAAATTGTACAAAGTGCCTTAGCTGGTTGTTCGTTCAGTGGTTAGAACATCAGCCTGAATACTGAAGGGTCGAGGGTTTGATTCTGGTCTAAGGCACATATTGGTTGCAGGTTCCATCCCTGCCTGGTCCAGGCACTGGGCGCCTTCAGGAGGCAACGACTCGATGTGTCTCTCACATCAATGTTTCTCTCTCTGTCTCTACCTCTCCCTTCCGCTCTCTCTAAAAAAAATCAATGGAAAAAATATCCTCTGGTGAGGATTAACAAAACAGCAACAACAACAAAAATTAAGACAAAACAAAAAAACTGTACGAAGTGCTTTTAGGGCCAGCTGACCAGGTTCCAGATGTACCTGGTTTCTCTTTCGAAGCCCCCCTAACTGAACTGGGCAGTGTTACTGATGTACTTGGGGTGGGAGATGGGAGGCAACTTTCACACTGAAGAACTTCGGTATCTGCCAACCAGTTTATGAGTGACCGTACTGGTTTCTAAGTATATAACAAGGAGAAGACTTTGAGGAGCCTAGAACTTGTTAGTACTTTTCATTTTCCCTCTCTGTGAAATGGCCTAGTGATCGCACCCTGATTCCTAAAGTCTTTGTGAGGGTTGAATGAGAATGCCTGCTACAGGACTTAGCACTGTGCATGGTAAATAGTAAGTGCTCAGTAAATTAACCGTTTTTGTTTTATGTATACTAAAGAGATTTGGATAGGAGTATGTGGAAAGAAGAAAATGAAAAGGACAACTGTATGCAAAGCAAGAACACTTACATTTTTTTTTTAAATATATTTTTATTGATTTTTTACAGAGAGGAAGGGAGAGAGATAGAGAGTCAGAAACATCGATGAGAGAGAAACATCGATCAGCCGCCTCCTGCACATCCCCCACTGGGGATGTGCCCGCAACCCAGGTACATGCCCTTGACCGGAATCGAACCCGGGACCCTTCAGTCCGCAGGCCGACGCTCTATCCACTGAGCCAAACCGGTTTCGGCAAGAACACTTACATTTTTAAAATATAAACTCAAATGAAGGTTTTTGTAGGTAGCTTTGCTATTGTGGGGGAGGGGGAATAAGGACTGGCCTGAGGGTATCCCACGTAACATTGGAAAGTTGGTTACTTTTTGAGGTTTACCGAGATGAGAAAGCCATGGTGAAGTCCACTTTTTTCAGCTTAAAATGGGAAAGGTGTTTTCCTCAGGTTTAAAATGCGCACTGAGCCTCCAGCTCCCTGCGTGGTGCTATCCTTCCTAGGAGGAGTTGTTTGGTCCTGCGCCCTGGAATGCCCCTTCCTCCTCTAAGGCCTCCGCATAGTAACAAGGCGAGTGGGTCTCCTGTTAGGGCCATTTCTGGGTTTTCATGTGGCAGTAGTGGGAAGGGAACAGTAGTATTTGGGTGTTGCTTTGCTTTTGTGCTGTGTGGCCGGTGAACACGCGAATATCCCTGTCTCTATATCGTCCTGGAATCAGACTGGCAGAGCATAGGAGAGAACCGCACGCCGTGCCGAGTACCTGCCCTCTAATCAGCTTTTTGCAAACTGAAATCAGCATGGTGGTGTTCTGGCCAAACTACAAAGTGCGATTTTAAATTACTCGACTTAGCTATTTTTGTAGCGAAGTGACACAGTTGGCTACAGAAATCTAGCAACTAAAACAGAAGAAATGAAAGCCCAGTTCATGGAATATGTGACACTTCCATGTAAGAAAATAGGACAACTGGGCTTATTTTTTTTGTCTGTGATACTATCTTTCTTTTCTTTTTAAAATTTAATTAAATTAAAATTTTTCCCTTCACCATCTACCCCCCTCCCAATACCCTCTCCTACTCCTATTCCCCTGTAATCACCACACTGTTGTCTATGTCCATGAATTCTTTTTCTTTTTTGCTTAATCCCTCCACCCTCCCCAACACCCCTTATGTAATACTATTTTTCTAATGAGAAGAGTGAAGCAGGTTGTTGATTGATGTCGTAGAGGATATACTTTTAAGGAATTTATTTATACCAGTTTTATATGAATCCAAGAGGTATTTGAGCTTTCGCACCGCTGCAGCCCCGTAAATTCCTCAATGCACTTAAATCAGATAAACTCAGCCCTCACTGGTTTGGCTCAGTGGATAGAGCGACAGCCTGTGAACTGAAGGGTCCCAGGTTTGATTCTGGTCAAGGGCACATGCCTGGGTTGCCAGCTCGATCCCCAGTAGGGGGCATGCAGGAGGCAGCTGGTCAATGATTCTCTCTCATCATTGATATTTCTTTACCTCTCTCCCTCTCCCTTCCTCTCTGAAATCAATAAAAATATATTAAAAAAATCAGATAATCTCATCCATTTGGAATGATTTGGATAAGGGGCACAGCCATAAGCAATTTACCAAATACAAAAGCATAGTCTAAATTAGGGAGGAAACATCATTGACTTTTTAAGAGTCAAGTTATTTCTGAATCGCCAATGGATTTCTTTACAAAGCAGTGGTTATTTGTAAGTGATTTCTGTTCATTTTTAAAAATATATTACTTGTCCTGAAGTTTTTGGATTTAGTGAGTGGGGAGGCTCTGAACCAGCCTAGGGGTTGGCTCTGTCACTGGCTAGCTTGGCTGCCTGGGACAAATGACCAGCATCTTGGGGAAGTGGGGTTGGGTGGTGTTGGGGTCCTGGCAGTCCCAGATGTACATATGTCATTCAGGAACCGCACTAGGACCCCAGAGGCCCAGGTTGAAACTCTTGATCTGTTGTAGCAGTGTTACCTGGGAAAAGTGGGCCTTGTTTTTTTAATCTCTGAAATGGGAACAGTGGTTCTAATAGCCCACACTTACCAAGTGCTGTGCCTAAACCACTGCTGAGAAAGCTAAAGCTGAAGGAGGTTGTCCCTGTCCAAGGTCCCCCCCTGTAATAAATGGGGGGGCGGGAGGAGGTGACTATAATATACCTTCCTTGGGATTACTTTGAATTTCAGACTGGTTGCTGTTTGTTTGGAAGCTTTTTTTCCTACTTGCACAGGAAGGCCAATTAAAAGACCAACCCAGCCTAGGGTATTGTCCCATATAAGCAGGTACCGTAAGCACTGGGTGAAGTAAAGGTGTCTTCCTGCTTGCTACAATTAAATAAGAAAGTAATGCAATTAGTGTAGGGTTTTATTGGATTATATTGAAGAGATGACCTTTCAGCAAACTATGTTAGCTTCAGGACAGGCTAATAACTGTGGACAGAGTGAGTTTGTTGGTGAGTTTTTCTGACTCCTCTTTAAAATGATCTAACTTGATTTAGTTTACAATTTGAGAACTTAGTTTGGGGCATTGAAAACGGTTTCTAATAATGTGGTGTTATGATCACATATATCATTTAAGTGTGGGCTGCAGGCTCTGAATCACGATTCGGGAAAAGGTCTGAGGTGGTTGTACTTGCCGGAGTGGTTTGGGCTCTGGATTTTTCCTCTGGACTTGAGAACCAGCCATGGGAGCCAGCCAAGCCGGTTGTGGGATCTGGCTGGGCAAGACCCTGGGTTCCTCTGGGGTTGTTTTCTTTACCCTGAACGAAACGCTTCTGAAATTCTGCTGGAATTTTAGGATTGTTGATTCCAGGCTGGGCAGTTAGGAAGGCCTGTGATCTTTCTGCAACATGCAAGTCAAGTGCCCAGTGCATGTCAGATTCTGATCTGTGAAGTGTACTTCTCTTTGACTTTCCTCTGAGAGTTTTTGCTTCCTAAGGCGCTGTCTAAAACCCTTTGATGATCTTGCTAACTTTGCTACAGAACAGCCCCAGGGAGCAGCCAACTGGGTTGTGAGTGGATCTTGGTTAATGGAATGCCTTTAAGTTATTTTCTCTTTTTTAACATTAAACCTTATTTCACCTGGAGTGCAGGTAAAAAACAGAGGTTTGCTCATGCCAACGAAGTTATGTGTGGCCTTTAAAACCAATGTGGTGTGTGAACAGGATAGCGGTGGCAAGATTTGTCACGAGGCTGATTTTTGGATCTTTTGTCTTACACTGGTCGTGAGAAATGGGGACGTAGTCATTTGACTGCCTGGAGTTCTGTAGGGGCATCTGGCCAGCAGAGGCTGTCTTGGGCCATATTGTGTTGAAAAGAAAAAATTGAATTAAAAATTGGGGCATTTCACATTCTTGCTCTCAACTTGCGTATCCAGAGTGTGCCAGGCACTGTTCTAGGCACTGGGGTGGACAGTGACGACCCAAACAGATGGAAAGTCCTGCCCTGGTCCGGGCTTTACATAGAAGTCTGAGTTAGTCCCGAAGAAGCTGGAAGGTATTGCAGCCGAGGCCCTGTGTTCTTGCTTGGCAACAACAGTGACCTGGAATTAAATGGTGGCTTCCCCCGGAGACGGGCACCCGCCTGGCCCACTGCGGTTATTTACAATGCTCAGCTGGTCCCTGGAGGTGTTTGCGTCCCGCATACAGGTGATTTCTAGATTTGCACCTGAGGGACAGCTATTTATTTACTTATTTGCTTGCTTGTTTGGGGTTTTGTATTACCTGAGTTGGGTGTATGTAAATGTGTGTGCCCATGTGCTAGTGCGAGCAGGTGTATCACACTGGTTGATGAAATGACTTAATTCCTCTCAGTCTGATCTCAGTTATCCTGGATGTGTCTTTTTTTTTTTTTTTTTTTTTTTTTTTTTTTGCTTTGCAAATGCCTGCTATTTGGATATTTCACAGTAATGCGGTGACTTCTATGGCTGTTGGCTGTGTTTTGGAAAATCTCTTATTTAAGAAATAGCTGCCGTGGTCACTTTCTTGTTTTCAAATCACCTAAGAAGAAGGTGATGTGGGGGTGAAAGAGAGAGAAGGACACTGACCAATGTAGTAGGATTTGAGTAGATTAATATTAGGGATATCATCATATTAGTTGATCCCTCAGCAAAGATCTTAATTTTTTCACATAACATTCCTGACCCACTAATTTTTTTTGCACATGAAACCTATGGATTTCTCACATATGATAAAAACATCACATATCTTTTTAATATGCTTTTATTGATTTTTTAGAGAGACAGGAAGGGAGAGGAGACAGAGAAACATCGATGATGAGAGAGAACATTTATTGGCACCTCCTGCCTGCCTCCTATTGGGGATCAAGTCCCAAACCCAGGCATGTGCCCTAACTGGGAATCAAACCGTGGCCTTCTGGTTCATAGGTCGATGCTCAACCACTGAGCCATGCCGGCTGGGCAAGATATATTCTAATTAGAGTTCAAATATTTATGAGGCAGTCGGGTTATGTTTT
Source organism: Myotis brandtii (assembly GCF_000412655.1). Taxonomy (NCBI): domain Eukaryota; kingdom Metazoa; phylum Chordata; class Mammalia; order Chiroptera; family Vespertilionidae; genus Myotis; species Myotis brandtii. The sequence continues at coordinate 1,109,836 of NW_005371937.1, read as the reverse complement.
GATGGTTCAAACTTTTTTCCCCCCCTCTCTTATGAAATAACTAGAGGCCTGGTGCACAAAAATTTGTGCACTCGGGAGGGTCCCTCAGCCCAGCCTGTGCCCTCTCGCAGTCTGTGATGGCCAGCCTGGGTGAGGGGCTGATGGCTGTTTGCAGGCTGTCCAAGCCCCCCAACAGGGACCCTCACCCCATGAGGGTGTGGCCAGCCTGGGTGAGGGGCTGATGGCTGTTTGCAGGCTGTCCAAGCCCCCCAACAGGGACCCTCACCCCATGAGGGTGTGGCCAGCCTGGGTGAGGGGCTGATGGCTGTTTGCAGGCTGTCCAAGCCCCCCAACAGGGACCCTCACCCCATGAGGGTGTGGCCAGCCTGGGTGAGGGGCTGATGGCTGTTTGCAGGCTGTCCAAGCCCCCCAACAGGGACCCTCACCCCATGAGGGTGTGGCCAGCCTGGGTGAGGGGCTGATGGCTGTTTGCAGGCTGTCCAAGCCCCCCAACAGGGACCCTCACCCCATGAGGGTGTGGCCAGCCTGGGTGAGGGGCTGATGGCTGTTTGCAGGCTGTCCAAGCCCCCCAACAGGGACCCTCACCCCATGAGGGTGTGGCCAGCCTGGGTGAGGGGCTGATGGCTGTTTGCAGGCTGTCCAAGCCCCCCAACAGGGACCCTCACCCCATGAGGGTGTGGCCAGCCTGGGTGAGGGGCTGATGGCTGTTTGCAGGCTGTCCAAGCCCCCCAACAGGGACCCTCACCCCATGAGGGTGTGGCCAGCCTGGGTGAGGGGCTGATGGCTGTTTGCAGGCTGTCCAAGCCCCCCAACAGGGACCCTCACCCCATGAGGGTGTGGCCAGCCTGGGTGAGGGGCTGATGGCTGTTTGCAGGCTGGCCACAGCCCCCAGCCACCTAAGCTCCCAGTGGAGGCTGACTGGAAGCAGGTATCTGGGATTTATTTGTCTTCTATAATTGAAACTTTGTTGCTATGAGCGGAGGCTACAGCCCGCCAGGGCAAGTGGGAAGCTTGGCTTCCTTCATCGCCGGGGCAACCAAGCCTCTGGCTTGCTCCAGCTCTGTGGCTGCCGGCCGCCATCTTGGTTGGGTTAATTTGCATATAGTCACTCTGATTGGCTGGGGGCGTGGCTTGGGCATAGTGAAGGTACAGTCATTTAGCATCTTTGTCTTTTATTAGTGTAGATTTAGGCTAAATTTTGTGAATATGGTTTTCATTGTATTAGAAGGGGCTTGGCTTTAGGGTTGATCCAGTAGATCAACCCTACTTGTGCTTTGGTTGTTATAGATATGAGGCGTTGTAGAGGGCAGCAGAGCTTGCATGAGCTGATTGCAGAACATGAAGATGAATATTGATCTATTGCCTAGTAAAGGCTTTGGGTAGGTTGGTTTACGACAGGGGTGGGGGAACGTGCCATATGACGCCTGCAAAATCATTTGGTCTGGCCCTGCCAAGGCGTTAGGGATGACTTAAGTAAATGTTTGACCAAATAGAGCAGGTTAATTTTTAAGTTGATAATTTTCCATGGCCCTCAAATGATGTTAAAAATATCCAAATGACTCTTGGCAGAAAAAAGGTTACCCTGGCTCTAGGAGAAGGGCTTGCCTGGACTGGCTGTTTTTGCTTGCTTGATACGTGTTGGTTGACCATCTTGCCTAATGTCCTCAATTAGACACATGTTGGCTGGTGCATCATGGAGCTAAGTTTTCTAGAACATGTTGCTAGTCAATGCCTGCCCTATTTTATTTCTCTCCCATCCACTTGTTTTCTTTTTGAAACTAGTCATTTTCTCTGCTTATATGTGTACAAAGACCATGAGTGAAGGGTGCAGAAAATCACTTGACAGTTTTAGGCCCTCGTTTTCTCAGTTGGTCAGTTTGCACAGAAGTTGTTGAAATTATTGCATGTGATAGAGGGTGGATAATTTGGCATTCTAGTTCTTTCGTGACTTGTTGTTGTTAATCCTCACCCAAGGATATTTTTCCATTGATTTTTTTTTTTTTTTTTTTTTGGTTAGAGAGAATGGAAGAGAGGGGGACAGAGAGAGAAACACTGACTGGTTGCTTCCTGCATGTGCCCCAACTGGGTCAGGAGATTGAGCCTGCAACTGAGGTACGTGCCCTTGACCAGAACTGAACCTGAGACTCTTCAGTCTGCAAGCTGGTTCACCATCACTGGGCTAGGATGTGATTTAAAAAATCTATTTTTATTTAAAAAATATATATTATTATTGATTTCAGAGAAAAGGGGAGAGGGAGAGAGAGATAGAAACATCAATGATGAGAGAGAATCAGTGATTGGCCGCCTCCTCCATGCCCCACACTGGGGATCCAGCCCACAACCTGCGCATGTGCCCTGGTTGTGACCTACTGAGTCATAGGTCGTTGCTCAAACAGAGCCACACTGGCTGGGCTAGGATGTGATTTTTTAAAAGGAAAACTGTTATTATTGAAGCATCTTAACTGATGTAAGGGAATTGCTTTGCTGGTTCTTGTGGTTTCTGCCTTCACTCATTATGCTAAGTGGAAGGAAAATTGATTTCTGGAGAATCTGAGCGAAATGTAAGCACTCTGACTAGCTAAACAAAGGAGTTTGTGGAAATCACTCTTTTATGCCTTGGGACTTTAATAGGGTTTTGAGGAAATGAGACTTGAGACAGGTGGATTTTGATGAAAGAGGCTGTGGCAAATGCATGTTTTTTGAATTGCACAGATCTGTCAATCAAGTTAAGTACCTGACCCAAGTTAATGAATCCTAGCTTTGTTCTTTACTAACTTGGGCCAGTTACTTAACTTTATTGGCTTTCTCATCTGTAAAATGGGGAGTTTAAACCTCCTAGAGTCCTTGGGAAGATTAAATGAAATGGCGTGTGCAAAGCACCAGAATAGCATTAGGTACACAGGATGTTACAAATGGTACCTGTTTTTTTTTTAATATCCTCTCCTGAGGATATTTTTCCCATTGCTTTACAGAGTGAATGGAAAGCTGGGGTGGGGGTGGGGGGGCAGGGAGAAGAGGAGAGAGAAACATTGATGTGAGAGAGATACATTGACCAGTTGCCTCCTGCACACACCCCACCAGAGGTGGGAAGCAAACCCAAAACCCAGATATGTGTTCCAACCTGCAACCCTTTGGTGTGTGAGCTGACGCTCTAACCACTGAGCAACCGGCCAGGGCATGCTACCAGTTTTTAATAGCTGTTGCTTAAAATTTATGAAACCAGCCCTAACCGGTTTGGCTCAGTGGATAGAGCGTCGGCCTTCGGACTCAAGGGTCCCAGGTTCGATTCCGGCCAAGGGCATGAACCTTGGTTGCGGGCACATACCCAGTAGGGAGTGTGCAGGAGGCAACTGATTGATGTTTCTCTCTCATCGATGTTTCCAACTCTCTGTCCCTCTCCCTTCCTCTCTGTAAAAAAATCAATAAAATATATTTAAAAAAATTTATGAAACCAGTACTTGCATAAGTATGCTCTCAGTTAATGCCATCAACTCTATGAAGACATAGGAGAGCTGGAGCTCGGGGAGAGAGGCGATCCCATAGTTAAAGAAGAGGTGGAATTGAAATTTGAACTTGGCTTTCTGGATGCTGTCATGTTTCTCAGATAGCAGAGCAGGTGGTGGATGAATTTAAGGTGCACATGGTTACTTAGAAACATTTTCTTTTTTCTCATGTTCCTTTTACCTTCATTTAAAAAAAATGTTTTTATTGATTTTAGAGAGAGAGGAAGGGAGAGGAGAGATAGAAACATCAGTGATGAGAGAGAATCATTGATGGGCTGCCTTCTGCACATCCCCCACCAGGGATCAAGCCCGCAACCTGGGCACATGCCCTGACCGGGAATTGAACCGGCGACCTCTTGGTGGATGGGTCAACACTCAATCACTGAGCAACACCGGCTGGGTATGGAATGTTTTCTATTGTCAAGAGTTTTTTTTAAAATGTATTTTTTATTTTTGTTAATTCTCACCTGGGGATATTTTTCTATTGATTTTTAGAAAGAGTGGGAGGGAGAGGGAGAAACAGAGAGAAACATTGATGTGAGAGAGACACATCGATTGGTTGCCTCCTGTGCACACCCCAACCAGGGCTGGGAACCTGCAACCAAAGTACGTGCCCTTGACTAGAATCAAACCCAGGACCCTTCAGTCCGTGGGCCAACACTCTGTCCACAGAGCCAAACCGGCTAGGGCTTGTCAGAGACTTCTTAAAGATGGCTATTAGGTTTTAATTTGCTCTGTATGCCCCCAGCTTGAAGGATTAGGTTTAGAGCTACTTTTGGTATTTTCATTATTGCAATTATTTATGTGGGTACGATGTATATGCCTTGCTATATATTTCTGTGTTAACATGGGACCTGTCATGTCCCCTGTGTGCATATGGATGAAGACATTTAGTGAACATCTGCAGCACAGATTTTGTCTTCTTGTCTCTGTGTTCTTTTATAGTTTTTCTACACAAGGATTGGAGATTGACATTTGAAATGAAGGTTCCCATGCCCATAGCTGTGGCAGACATTGCTAATTGATCACAGATTTCTTTCCTGCTTCACACCGGAACTGTGTCTTAGAATGTTTGCAAGAGTTGGCCTGGGAGAGGACTTTTGTGCCATCTCTTGCTATACTGAGACACTTTAGCCAGCCTTTGAAAATATAAGGAAAAGCTATCCATGGGGCTTTTATATCCTTGCAAATATGTTTGCTGCTACTCGGACAATTTTAAAAAAAATAATATTTCTTTATTGATTTCAGAGAGGAAGGGAGAGGGAGAGAGAGATAGAAACATCAATGATGAGAGGAATCATTGGTCAGCTGCCTCCTGAACACCTCCTACTGGGGATCGAGCCCACAACCTGGGCATGTGCCCTTGGCCAGAATCAAACCTGGGACCTTTCAGTCCACCTGGGACCCTTCAGTCCGCAGGCTGACACTATATCCACTGAGCATAGTGCCTTGAAATTGACATGAAAGAGCAGGTATCAATAGCAAGTACCATGCACAAAGGTTTCCAGATTCATGAAATTGATCTGGGCTCATATTTGACTCTCATTTATAAGGGGGGAAAAATCCAGTCTTTTGATGGTGGTTGCATCATAGTCTAATAGGTGAGCTCTATTAATGGCGGTTTAGGGATCTAAAATTAGTGGTTTGTTTTTCCTTTCTTCAAAGCCCAGAGGTTTTGCATCAGATTATAGCTCTTGTAGGACTGTTTGCATTCCAAAGTGACACCTTTCTGAATTCTTAGCTATTTAAGTAGAAGCTTCATCCACTCATTGGTTGTGACTCAGGGCTGAGCCTCCTGGCTGCCTGACCAATAAAGAGCATCCCGGGCCTCGCATTTGCTCTCCTGTATTTTTCTGTATTGAGGCCCCAGTTCCCATTTTTAGTTAATAATCAAGCTCCTACCAGATCCAAGCACTGGACTGCAGGTTATTACCAGCGGGGCAGGCTTTCACTCACTGGATTTGGTGAGGTGGATTGGGCGGTAGTCCCTGCATCCCCACGGCCTAGAGATGTCCTTTTAGGATGTTTGGTTTCTTTGTCCAACAGAATGTTAAAAGGGTGGCTCTTCCAAGTGGAGTAAACACTCTGTACTCGCCAACCTGCTACTTAATTTGAAAAGGAAAATAAGGAGAATCTGAGGCAGACAAAACACTTTTACCAGAAAGGTCAGGTCTGCCCAGAGGGCTTCTAGCATTGGGTCCCGGGTGTCGGTTTGCATCTGAGAACTTGGGCAAGGGAGGCTGATGCTGGGGAGGGAAGCCGCAGGCCGGCTGGGAAGATCCGCCCCGGGAATTGTTTTAGGTTCTAGATGGGAATGCTTCCTTGGCAGGCTGCACACATGCCTTTTGTTTGGTGCAGGTGATAAGAATCTGGGTTCTATGAGGGATAAACAAGGATGTTGAAGTCTTCACGTTAGGGTATTGAAGCCGCCTTCCTGGGTCCTCAGGCCCCACCCCACACCTGCTTTGGAACCCAGGGGAGGAGTCATGAGGGCAGCTGCGCCAGGACCACATGGGGAAAGGGAAGAAAAGGACTTCTCCCAGGGCTTTCCCGTAGTCTTCAGCAGAGGCAGATTTCAGAGCGACTCTTAGAGAAAAGTAGTCTCCAGACCTGTTTGTCCACAGCACTTGAGCGTTCCCCGTGTCAAGTTGTCAAGGCAACCCCCCTTTTAGGGACGGTGTGATCACCTGATTGACACTTGTGTCGGCCATTACTGACAGCTGCCCACTCCCCGTCCTTCCACTGGATCTGGGGTTTTAATCCTGGGCAGTGTTTTCCACTGTGAGCCCTGATATCGAGGAGGAACACCCCACTCCCCAGCCAGCCCTGCAGGGGTGAGGCAGGGTATCCGGAAATTCTGCTGCTACTCCCTCTGCAGGCGTGTTTACAATGTGGCATGGCTAACATAAAGCACCATTTATTGAGTACCTGCTGTGAGCACGGCAGGCCTCATGCTAGGGGCTGGACACGCCTTATCCGAAATTCATCCTCGTATTTCCCAGGTGTGCAAATATAATTTTTGCTCAGTTAAGAAACTTGCCCAGCTGGGCTAGTTTTAAAAGTGGTAGAATCGGGCTTCTGACCCCAAAGCCAATGATCTTTTCCTTAACCTGGCGCTCCTGCTGATACACAGATGGCCAGCTCTGCGCGCCTTGTGAATTGCACTTAGTGGACTGAACTCTGGGTACTTTAAGGCTGATAGCTGAGTTCTGAAAAGAGCAAAGGTCAGGTACGTGAGGCCTGAAGGCTAACTTGAAGAGATTTCTTAATTTTTCCCTACTTGACCATGGTGGGGATACATAGAATAGGGTCAGTTCTTTTTAAGTATTCTGACATAGGGTTGATGAAATGCTAGAATGATTTTAAACCCAATAAATGAAACGTTAATAAAGGGAAGAGAAAAAGCCTCCCTGGGTAAGAGTCAAGTAAAAGGACTTAAAGATTATTACAGCAGTCCCTCCTTATCTGAGGTTTCGCTTTCTGTGGTTTCAGTTACCCATGGTCAACTGCGGTTCGAAAAAATTAAATGGAAAATTCCAGAAACAATTGGTCAGTTTTAACACCGTGTGCGGTTCTGAGGAGTGTGATGAAATCTCACACCATCTCGTGTGAATCATCCCTTTGTCCAGCCTATGCACGCTGTGTTCATGACCCACCTGTTAGTCACTGTCGCTGTCTCAGTTATCAGATATTTTGAGAGAGAAACCACATTCACATAACTGGTATTACAGTATATTTTTATAATTGTTTTATTTTATTATTAGTTACTGTTGTTAATCTCTTATTGTGCCTAACTTATAAATTAAACTTTATCATAGGTGTGTATGTATAGGAAAAAAACCTACTCTATATGGGGTTCAGTACTATCTGCGATTGCAGGCGCCCACTAGGGGTCTAGGAACAGATTGCCCGCGGATAAGGAGGGGCTACTGTATTTCCTTTTGGCTGCAGAAGCCTTTCGGGAGCACTTCATGAGTTACCTTGGGTGACAGGATCTAATCCAGAGGACTTGTTTTCAAGGTGCTGTGTGGTTTGTACTGGTTTATGGAGGTTTCTGGGTAGTTACAGGGAAGTGGTGTCTTTGATGTGGGGGAAATACTTGTGTTTCTTCACTGCTGTCTTGGTCCCGGAGCACAGCAAACACGCACTCTCTACAGACCTCTCACTTTTCCAAGGCTTCGGGGCTTGGTTCATTCGGGTGTTTTTGTTGATGATGTTTTGGGCGCCATTTACAGCCAAGGAAGAAACCAGGTGGTTGGGGCTGAATTTGTACCTTGTCTTCCTGGTGGTGGATATGTCTAAAGCAGTGGTTCTCAACCTTCCTAATGCCGTGACCCTTTAATATAGTTCCTCATGTTGTGGTGACCCCCAACCATAAAATTATAATTGTTGCTACTTTATAACTGTAATTTTGCTACTGTTATGAATCGTAATGTAAATGTCTGATATGCAGGATGTATTTTCATTGTTACAAATTGAACATAATTAAAGCATAGTGATTAATCACAAAAACAACATGTAATTATATATGTGTTTTCCGATGGTCTTAGGTGACCCCTGTGAAAGGGTCGTTCAACCCCCAAAGGGGTCGTGACCCACAGGTTGAGAACCGCTGGTCTAAAGGCGGGGTGGGGGGACACTCTTGGAGGAATGCGCCCATCTCTCTGAGCTCTCGGTTAGTTCTGTCCTACCTAGAGGACCTGTTGTAAATCTCGAGTCATCAGTTCCCTGCGAGAAAGCTGCCAAGGTTTGTTTTCTTTTTTTTTCTTTCTTGCTATGCCAGCTAATTAGTTCCAGACACTAGCTAATCAGACAACAAGCGCAAGGAGCTCAGGGGTGACAAGGAAGGTCAAATCCGTTGTCTTTCTCCATACAACCAAAGCCCCTGTTTTAAAGGCAAGTAACGGGGCCCAGTCAAATAGTAGTGGAAATTCTATGTGCTTGGCACTTTGCGTGCTGCGTGGGGGTTCTAAAAATGTGTGTGAGTTGGGGAAATAAGATAAAGCCCCCGAAAACAGCTTGCCTAGCTGTGTAAGACCGGAGATACACTAAAATGCTGAAATACGGATTCAGTTACTAAGTATTCAGGAGCGACAGCGTATTGAGAAACATGCCTTCCTGGGAGTGGTTGCTTTATAAACCTTTGGAAGCCTGGCTGGTATTTTCTACTAGAGGCCCGGTGCATGAGATTTGTGCACTGGGTGTGTGTGGGGGGGGGTCCCTCAGCCCGGCCTGCGCCCTCTTGCAGTCCAGGAACCCTCAGGGTATGTCCGACTGACGGCTTAGGCCTGCTCCCCACGTGGGAGCTCACTGACTACCAGGGGGCAGCTCCTGCATTGAGCATCTGCCCCCTGGTGGTCAGTGTGCATCCTAGCAACCGGTCGTTCTGCTGTTCAGTCGATTTGCATATTAGCCTTTTATTATATAGGATGTGTACATGGAATAGGGGGAACTAGTAAGCAGAGGCAATAATGAGCCTATTAAAGTGGTTGCCCGGTGGGTAAATGGGCTCACTCCAAAGGAGAAGTCATGCGGTTCTGGGACTTGGACTCATGTCTGCCTTGTATCTTAGTTGCTTCCTCATGGCTTCAAGCCGTTGGGGACTGTCAGCTTGTAGATGGACACTGCAGAGGTTTGAGAGGCGTGGGAATCAACGGTGGATGCTTTGGCTGGCCCTTGAGTGCCAGACGGAGGCATCTGGGCTTGATTTTGTTGTCCATGGAGACTGTCAGGCAGCACAGGGAAAGGCTGAATGACCTCACAGTGGGCTTGTACTAGTGTCTTCTTGCTTTGTCAGGGACTAGCTTTGTGACCTCAGTCCCCAGTTCCTCATCCATAAGATGAGATAGTGGTCGTTACCTCTTAGAGTTGATGTGAAATGAAATGCCTGTGTAAGTAAGGCCCTGGTCCCTAGCAGGCACACAGCTGTCGGTATTGTTTTTACGATATCGCTCTTGTTCTGCCTGCCCAGCATCCCACTACCATGTTTTGCTAAGAGCATCTTTGCTGTTCTTTGGGTGGTGATCCCTCATGGTCTTAACGGGCCTTCTACTGATCAAGGGGCTCTGTGCACCCCCGTTTAAGGTACAAAACCCAGGCAAAGCTGGTCATACCTTTTCTCCCTGGAATTGGAGGCTGGAGCCCAGTGACACAAGGATTGACATTTCTCTCAGTTCCTGCTGCCTGAATCCCCAGAGCCGCTCTGATCCTTGCCCTTTCAGAAGCTGGACTGCTTGGCCGTTGATTGGATTCTTTGAAACGTCCAAGATCCTTTCAGGGCTTTCTTTTTCTGCCAGTGTTCACCAAGGGCTGACTCAGTCATTTTCAATCAAAGGGCGCCAGGATCATCCAGAAGCACATGAAAGGTAGGTAACTAGGGGTATTGAGAAGGACAAGGAGCCATCTCCCCTGCCTGCCCAGAATAGGCAGTTGTTAATGGTTTGGTTTTTCGAGTTCATTCATTTTAAGCTTTTTAGCTCAAGAAATAACAGGACTTTTATTTTGGAGCTAGGGGCAGCCTCTCTTGAGGAGACACGCTGATAATGCTTAGCCTTAATGGCTGCTCTTGATTTTATCTGTAAACGAGAATCCTGAGGATCTGTAAGGAAACAAGTAAAACTTAATTGAACAACATTTAGAGCCAGAATAAAAAAAAAAAAAAGTCCATAATGGTAAGAGGCCCTGGAGGATGAGTGGAATGCAAAGCCGTGTGTCTGGCTGTATATTTTGCCCACCCCTGATCCTCCCTACACATTTTAACTACGGCTTCGACTGGAGGTGGGCAGAGTGTCTGAAGCCAGAATAAAAAAAAAAAAAAAGTCCATAATGGTAAGAGGCCCTGGAGGATGAGTGGAATGCAAAGCCGTGTGTCTGGCTGTATATTTTGCCCACCCCTGATCCTCCCTACACATTTTAACTACGGCTTCGACTGGAGGTGGGCAGAGTGTCTGATGGCTTCCAGAGTTCGTCTCTCTTATCATATCCTGTCCCCACTCACAGTTCCCTTTGCTGGCATTATTGGACAGCAAGTGTTCCGACCTAAATTAAAATCAATAAGAAGCAATTTCATTTGTTTTTAACTATGAAGATAAGAGCTTCCAACAGAGCACTGTACTTTCAAGTGAAGTCCAGTGTTATTTTGTTTTTGCCTTTTTCTGTCTGGATCCCAAAATGCATTAATTTTTTCAGTGTAAGATGTTGTTGATATTGCCTTGTTTTAAGACCTTGTTACCATCATCATCTTCTTAGAACTGGGATTGTGGGCATCTGAATTACTTGTGTTTTATAGATATCTGGCAGGCACAACGTCACCGGAATTGTCCAGCTGTCACATGGGAGCTGTTAGAGATGTAGTTCCTCGGCCTCCCCCCAGGCCAGTGGAACCAGAATTTGCTTTTCAGCAGGTGATCTGGAGCACCTTGGAGTTTGAAGGCTGCTCTCTGTGTTTGAATGGGGATGCTATTTTCATCTTGTTTTTCACAGTTTTTTAATTTTATTTTTTATTGAAGTGTAACAAATGTTTGTTGTAAAAAATAGAGGAGTTATAAAAGGTACATAGAGGAAGATAATATCATCTGTAATCTCAATACCAGACAGAACTAATGACTTACCATGTTGGTCTGTAGCTTTTTGGTGTGTCGTTGGAACATTAAAAAAAGTCTATTAAGTTGATATTGTGAAATGTATTAAAACATCTTTATTCAGCATAAAGCTTTAATTCTTGGGAGATGAAAGATTAAGGTCAAAGATTTTCTTTTTTGGAGGGGTGGTTAGTGACAGAAGATTCTTGAGGAAGGCACCCCCCTTTCTTCCAAACCTGTATCATTTGTTAGGGATCTGTTATGTGCCAGGTGCTCACCTGCCTGTGGGGCCCTTACGTCTGTAATCACAGAGGAAGATGAAGGTTAAGGCAGTGGGCGTTTGAATCCTAACATGCACTTTCTGGACAGGTGAAGACAAAGGGAATTATTAACTTGGCTTGTTTTTTTTTTGCTTAATTTCCCTCCTCTTATTTTTTGCCTTGCTTTGCTAATATGAATTTTGAGTAATTGCTACTTTAATTGCTTTCATTAGGTGATAGATTCCTCTGATTAAAAAGACCTTTCCATCTGAAAACTTCTAGGATTTGAAATTTAAGGTCAGAAAGGACAGCTTCTTCAGCTGGAGGAAAAGGTGGTTGTCTTGGCAGCGGAAGCTTGCTAATTACACTGCCAGTTGTAGTATCTATTTGTGATGGAGGCACTGGGGACCCAATTAGCAGGTCATTTTCATCTAAGCATTTGGGATTGGACTCTGGTGTGTGAAGATGATATGGCAACTAGTGAGCACCTTCTCAGTGCAGGGACATTGGGGATGGCTTTAGATCTTGCCCTCTTGGATTGCCACAGGCCACTGGTAGGAAACGAAACCCCTCCTGGTACTGGATTCCTGCTGTTCCTTCTGTTCATTTGAACGAACAGTTTCTAAAGCTAACCTGCCCACAGGGTGAATAGTACTAAAAAGTTGGTTCTCTTGAGAGAGGCTGGCTTCCTTCCTGGGAAGGAACTGGCCATGGAGATGAGGCCAGGAGGGCTGGGACAGTGAGCAAATGGATGGGAGGGGTATGGCATCACCTCTGGACCATCCCTTTGGTCTGGGTGCCCCCTCTATCGTGGGGGCCTCTCCCTCCCTGGAAAGAGTCTACTTGGGTTCTTTCACTAGCGTTGATATAGAAATGGTAGAACATCAAGAAACAGACTGGGCAACCGGGTTCTTTCTGTTGCTCCCTTAGTATTTGTAGGAGAAAGGATCACCCCGTTGTGTCTGGACCAGGTGTCAGTCCTCTGCCCATAGGAGGGGTGTAGAGGGAATGTGATTCACCTCTTAGGTGCCAAGGGCCGAGAGGCTGCCTGTTAATGGGCCACGGATGGGGCCACTGTTGGGTGGGTGGGGGAAGTGGTTTGACTCCTTTTGATGTTAGGTCCTATGGTGACACCAGACATAATCTTGGTTGTAGCTTACTGTATCACCCAGTGGTTCTCAACCTTCTGGCCCTTTAAATACAGTTCCTCATGTTGTGACCCGACCATAAAATTATTTTCGTTGCTACTTCATAACTGTAATGTTGCTACTGTTATGAATCGTAATGTAAATATCTGATATGCAGGATGGTCTTAGGCGACCCCTGTGAAAGGGTCATTGGACCGCCAAAGGGGTCGCGACCCACAGGTTGAGAACCGCTGCCTTACACCATTTTGTGAAATAGAAACAGAAAGCAAATAGGCACACTTTCTAAGTAAGAGCTTTTAACACAGGATTTGTCGCTGTCATTTATTCTTGGTCCTTAAATTTAAAAATTTTTAAATACTTTCAAATTTCCAGAGAGGTTGCAAAAATAGTACAAAGACTTTCTGTATCCCTTTTTGTCAAGATTCTCCAAATATTGTTTACCACATTTGTTTTCTCTCTCTCTCTGTACACACACACACCCACCCCCATCCCCACACACCATTTTTTTTTCCTGGACAGTTTGAAAGAAAGTTGCAAACATGATGCTTCTTTACTTTTAATTACATCAAGGTGTACTTCCTCAAAATCAGGACGCAATGGACTACTAGGCATAATGCAATCATCAACAGAAAATGAACATAGATATAGTTCTATTATTTATAGACCTTATTCAAATTTAGTTAATTATCCCACTAATGTCCTTTATAGGAAAAGTAAAACATTTTAAGTATTTAAAAAGTTTCCCCTTGTCAGGATCCCAATACATGATCACATGTTGCATGAGGTTGCCCTGTCTCTGTAGTCTTCCTAAGTCTGGAACTTTCTTGGTCTTTCATGAACTTGCCCTTTGAAGAGTATAGGCCACTTACTTTGTGAAATTTCTCTCACCTTGGATTTGTGTGATGTTTTCTCATGAGTCCCACAGCCTTAGGGAATCGGAGGCGAGAAGTTCAGGAGCGAAGAATAAGAGGAGAGGCGGGATCTCAGGTTTCCCAGATCTTCTGGTGAGTGGTAACCGAGGAGGGCGTAGTCCTTAGGAATGCCTGGGCATCTCCATGTCCCATGGGCTTCTGTCTTCTCAGGATGACATCATCTGCTTTTGATAGCGATGATGGGCCAGGAGCAAAGGAACACCTACTGGTGGGGTAGGCACCCCTGGCATTTTTGTCTTTAATTAACAAAATGCTGCATATAAAATGTGAATTTGTTCTTTTTTAGGACACTTCAGTTATAGCTTAAATCTATGGACGCTTTTTCCTCATCCTGCCGTCCCAGAATATGAACCTATCTTAATAGGTTTACCATGTATATTTATATAAATACATACAGTATTTTTACATAAACAATATACTGTATATATTAATCTACTTTTTTCACTCAACAATGGTTTTCAAAAATATTGTTGATACCTAACACATTTAACATATCCTTTTAGTTTCAATATAGTGGTCCATTGTTATGGATAGCCTTCAGAGGCCATTAGCTATTTTCCTGCTGATGGTTGTTATGGTCACTTCACAGAGAACAGTCTTTATCTGTACTCTCTTGCCCACATTTGTTTAGCATCGGCACAGAGAATGGGAACTGCTGGGTCATAGCAAACAGCCATCGGGTCTTGGCTACCCTGTCCCTCCCTCTGGCCCTTGACACCCTAGGGCAGTGGTTCTCAACCTTCTGGCCCTTTAAATACAGTTCCTCATGTTGTGACCCGACCATAAAATTATTTTCGTTGCTACTTCATAACTGTAATGTTGCTACTGTTATGAATCGTAATGTAAATATCTGATATGCAGGATGGTCTTAGGCGACCCCTGTGAAAGGGTCGTTCGACCACCAAAGGGGTCGTGACCCACAGGTTGAGAACCGCTGCCCTAGGGTGTGGTTCCCTTTCCCCAGCTGGTCTGCTTAGCCTGCCTTCTAGTGTGTATTGTTTCTGTTCTTTCTTTTTGGAGGTTGAGAGGGCAGGAGGAAAGCTTGCTCTGATATTTGCAGGCCAGGTTCCCGACTTCATGATGGTTTGACGTAATGATGGTTCGAGTTACAATTTTTTTGACTTGACTATGGTGAGAAAGCGATATGCATTCAGTAGAAATCGTGCTTCCAATTTGATCTTTTCCCAGGCTAGTGACATTTAGCCCGAAACTCTTCTGATGCTGGGCAGCAGCAGCGGGATGATTTTGCCCAACTGCAGGCTAATGTAGGTGTTCTGAGCCTGTTTAAGGTAGGCTGGGTGAGGCTGTGATGTTCGCTATGAAAACCATTTTCAACTTATGGTTTATGGAACGTAACCTCTTCATAAGTTGAGGAGCATCTGTACGTCAATCCAAGGACGTCCCCCGGGTTTTATTTCCTTGGTTTGTTGTGGAGTGACAGGGCATCCTTGCCTTCATGCTGAACTGTGGTAGCAGGAGGGGCCAGTGGCATCAGCTCCAGGCACACGCTGTGGAAACTAATTGGAGAGACAGTAGGAAGAAGGGAGGGTAGTGATGCTTGTGTGGGGGAACTAGAAAGAACCTGTGGGCAGTAGGTTTTGAACTTGGCAGTGAAGGTGGGATTTGTTCCTGTTTAGAAATACTCACTGAAGCATCATGAAATATTGGGGGGGTGGGGGGGTGGGGGGCATAGGCTTTAGAACTGGGCAGAATCCAGCTAAGTTAGTCAGCCTGCGGTGAACCTAGCTTTCTGTGAGGATCCTTGAGGTTCCATCTTCAAAAGTGAGATTCCAGAAGATAATGGATGTGAAGGGCCACTCACAGCGCCTGACACTCACTAGGCGTCTCAGTTACTGAGTTTGGTGCTGAGACTAGAAAAGACGACTAAGACCAGGTCTTGTTTGCAGAGCAAGACTGGCATGCAAGTAAATGAGCATAAACAAAATGCTGAATGACCCCAAAGGAGGCAGGAGGAGGAACCGCGTGGTTTCCTCAGCAAGAGGCACTGGAGGAGTGAAAACGTGGCGGACTCTCCCGTTTCTCTGGAGCTAAACCGTCCTTGAGCCGGTGGGTATTGCAGCATACCATTTTTGTTTTTGTGTAAAGTTTATGTCTAACAAATTATTTCAATTGTTTTCTTAGTAGTAATTGTAAGAAATACTCATTTTTTGGGGAAAGGGTGTGGCTTTCCTGACTTGTGAACCGATACTCATGCCGTCTTTGAAAATCATGCCTCTTTCTTACTCATATCCCAATAAAGCTGGGGAAAAACATCATAGTCTGACCTCCCTGAAGTCTGGTTGGTCCTCTGCAGTCCCACAGTGGATGCTGGGCTGGCAAAAGCAGCACATCTCTGAGTGGGTGCAGGGTTTTATGATAGGATGTTACATTTCACTATTCAAAGTGCCATCCTTTAACTAGCAGCATCCGCATCACCTGGGTTGTTGGGAATTCAGAATCTTAGCATTGCAGACAGTACCCTGGGTCTGTACTAAACAATGCCCCAGTGATTCCGATGCACGTGGAAATTTGAGAAGCGACAAATCCAGGCAACCTGGTCTACATCTGTACACCCCTCTCTACAGCATTTCCCCACATACACCCCAGGCACTGCTGTCCCCATCAGTTCAGGCACTTTCGGAACCCCAAAACAGTGTATGTGAAGAAAGGCCCCCATTGTGGTGAATTGCTTATTGAATCCTGAGAAAGAAGATACCTACTGGAAAGGTTTCCCAATGGCTAACGGGGCTCAAATTAACAAAACAAAACAACCCAGCAGCCATTTCTACACAAGGGACCTTTCATGCAAACTGCACTTCAGGGAGAAGCCTGCACTGAACTGCCTGCCTGCGCTGTGTTGCTGCCATCTGAGCCAGCCCTTATAAAGGAGTTCCTGGAATCATATTTCAACCAATAGGACTGAGGCTTTCCCCATCCAGTCAGCGCTGCACAAGGATATCCCCCATCAATAGCTTCATTGGCCAGTCATAGCAGCTCCATTCTGACCAGTCAGGATAGTGCCTTTTGGATCAGTCAAACTGGAGGATTTGGAGTCCTTCTTTGCATGAGGACAGACCAATCAGGAACCAGGGGCAGGGACTTACGTCTGTAAAAATTAGCTCCCCTCTGGCTGTGGGAGCGCACTTTCCCTTTCCACCCAAAACTGTTTCCCCAGCTGAACTGAAACCAAAGATATCTCATAGGAGCAGAGTGGAACGGGCCAGAGCTGACTGGCACAGAGGGGAGCTGACCAATGCAGGCCAGAGCAGACTGGCACAGAGGGGAGCAGGCCAGAGCAGGGCAAAGTAGACTGCCAAGGAGCAGAGCAGACCAAGGAGCAGAGCAGACCAAGGAGCAGAGCAGAGCTGTCTGGCCAGAGGGCCTGCCTGCTGTGTCACTATTGAGCTGTTCCGAAGCTGTGCTGCATTACGCTGTTTTGCCCTGAGGAAAGTTTTCTTCATCACCTCACTCAAATTGGGGATTCCTGTTGATGTTGAAGTGCTGCCAGTGACCATAGGTAGACAGCTTTTAGGGAGGCCTCTACCTTCAGCCCAGGAATCAGCATTTCCTTTCTTAACTAGGTGAAAGTCATCAGGTTAAAAAAAAGGGAGGACGGTGGTCCACATTTTCCTCACAGTCACAGCAGCTGTGGTGTCATGGCTGGGAATTCTGCTTAAGGCTTAAAGTCTTTCTTAAAAGTAAGCTGTGTATACAGCTCTCCTTTTCTTAGCCAAACAAAATGAAATGGGTTTTGGAAATTGGAGAAAGATGAATGAGGCTTTTTATAATCACCACTTTTACTCATCGGCTCTTGTTCTTGTTCTGTTCATTTCCTCTTAGATCGAGGCATTTTTAATGAGGAGCGGAATTAAAAAGGGGGTCAGGGAAACCAAAACACACAGGAAAATTCTGCTGAGCCCTAGGTTTCCTCAGTTCTTTAAAGTGCTTGGAAAGTAATATTTTGTTGTGACTAAATCTAATTAATAGCTAGCTGGTACTCATCAAAACCTCATTTCTTTCAACCTTGAAGGCAGTGGGAACGATACACAGATCTGTGTATTATCACAGCAAACGAATTCTCCTTTTTCCTTAATCACTTGGAGCTTTATCAGCAGTGTAAGCAGCAGATGGACAGCTGTGTTTAAAAAAATTAAACGCAGCTCAGAGTGTTCACTGTGGCATGTAATGAATGTGTATTGATTGATAGAATTACGTTAAAAGTATATGTATGTGATTTTGAAAACAGTCTGAACTAGGTAGTAGGTAGGCATGGTTCTTAACTGAGCCTCCAGCCTGTCCCTGAGTATTTGGAGGGAGTCAGCAAGCCTGTTCTCTCCCCGGCACAGACTCATCAGCACGCTGCAGACCGAATGGATTTAAACACCGAGAGGATGGCAGTGCTCATCGGGAGGAGGCACCGGAGGATTACAGCGCAGGGGCCTGCCTCTCTGCCTGTGCGGGTGCAGCTGTGGGCCGTTGGACACATGGCCATCTCTTCCATTCTGAGCAGACCACGGATGGATGGCCATGGTGGCCGAGGTGCTGATAGGCTCGTGTCAGTTAGTCAGGACTGCATTGTAACTTTCAGATGTTGGGAGTCCCAGTAGAAGAGGCAGTGATTGCAGATGCTGCTAATTTGGGGACAAGAGCTGCTTCTCAGGGTTGCCGACCATCCCCTCTCCACTCCGTCTCTCCTTCCCAACCCTGGTCCAAATCAGTGATTTCTGTTGATGATGGACTTGATGATGTTTCGTGTGTGCTAGGTAGAGTGTTACTCAATTTGGCAAGTATTTATTAAGTATCTACTTGGTGCCAGGTCCTTGGTACAGCAGTTTAAGCCTCAAATCTGCTGTTTGATTGCTCGTGCCAGCGGAGCCAACATCCATCAGCACTCTGTGTGTCCGTAACTTATACTATGCTAATAATCTGGCAGCCCCGCGTTCAAGCCTGACTTTCATCAAGAAAGCATGACAGAGAAATCTGCACAGCGTGTTTGGGGAAATAGCTTACAGGAAGAAACACGATGTTATAGCAAAATTGGCCTGATCTGTGCATAGCTGAGGTCTGAGATTGACAGGGGATTGTTACAATTATTTAAACCGTTCTTAGTTTGTTGTGGGGAAATGAAGGAGTTTTTCTTAATCAGGTGAAGAGTGAGAAAGCCTGTCTGTTTACATATGTGGTCATTTAGTCAAAACACCCAGAGGCCAGCCTGGGTTTTTTGCTTTCCATCTGGACATGCTACACGTGGCTGAGCCCCGATCGTCTCCCACCTCCCTGCACAGAGCCTGTGTGCCCGAATGTAACCGCTTTGCCGTCAGCCCATGAACCATTTGCTTTCATCTTGGGTGGGTGTGGGACCAGCATAGTCTTACATTTAAAGAAATTTATTGATTTTTCAGATGGAGAGAAAAATCTGATTATATAGTGTTACTTAGCTGCTTAAACAAGTTAATTGAAGTAAAATTATGGAAACTCCAAGGTGTCTTTTCTTACAGCTGGAATGTGTCCTCAAAGTTTGGGTGTTCTCCAAAAAGTGTCAACAACGTCGCAGTTCCAGGAAAGGGGCTAGATGTCATCATTTGGGTAAAGGGGTATTTCTGATGGCTACTTGAGGGGAAGGTGTAGACCCTTCTTACTAAATGAAATAATCAACATCCTATTCATAAGCTAGTCGGCGCAGTACCATTTACGGACACACCGCAGCTGTCAAGCTCTGGGTGGCTCTGTGTCTAAGATTTCCCTATGGGACTAAATTTGGGTTTTAGAGCCTTTATTGTTTTTGTAGGTTTGGGTATCTGGTTTATATAATGGGCAACAAGTTGTATTTCTTTTTATACTTTCTTTAAACAAAGTTTGAGGCAGCTACAAACATGTTAGCAGCGTTTTGTTATTAATTTTTTAGACAGTATTGGTCATGAGAGATTTATTTTCAGAAACAAAGGATAGATCAATCTATCCTGCTCCCCTCGAATTTCAGTAGACCGATGTATGGGAAATCTTCCTGACAAGGAATCACCAAGAACCTGTACAGCTTGGCTGACCCTGAACACAGGGGTGCTGGTGTTCAGAGCGCCGGCCATTGCTTACTCGGCTTGTTAAGATATGCAAAAAAGAAGTGGATTTAAAACGTTAGGAATGGCTGATCTGGCCCACAAGAGGCAGATTCCAGGCTCTCCTCCGGCTGCAGACAGGAGTGCCCTGGTGTTGGAAGGTGCATCGGGCCTGTTCAGGGCCACCTGTTCCTCTCAAGGCGAGTGGGACAGAGGCAGAAAGGAAAAAAAGACACCAGAGAGGCTTCTGGGCTCTGGCGGTCCTGCATGGTGGCAGCAGGAGCAAGGGCCTAGCCCTTTTGCTTTTCTCCTCCTTCTCTGTGAAGTGAGCCTGCTTTTCCCACATGTCCTGTGCAGACAGCAGTTGCTCCCCGGGTCTCAGATGCAGATGGAGGGCGTGGTGATGCTGATGCTGATGCTCTCTCCTTGGCGGAGTGCTTGTCTCTTCCGTCAGTTGAAGGACACCCACCTGGTGTTTCTTGCTTCCAGTGACAGCATGATCTTTAGCTCATCCCCTGTGGGGGCCACAGTGAGCAGGAATGACTGTGAGTTGGGGTAGATGGACATGATCATGATGGCCAACATGTTGAGTGGCTCATGGTGGCTCCAGCTGTGGCCACATACACCGTGCTGCCCATTGGGTGGAGATGATCACATTGTTGCCATGCACCCTGGTGATGAGATGCCAGTCTAGGTAGAGGTCCATGTTGGATAGATACGAGGGGGGGGGGCGACCTGTCCATCACCACCTCCTTCAAGACATTGTACTGCATGACCTGCTTCCTGACCTTGCCTGGGTCTGCAGCCAACACCCTGTCCGCTGATCTCATTGGGTATAGCCACCTTCTTCCCTCTGAGCTCCTCCATGACCCTCACTTCAGCTGGCTCTGAAGAACAGTAGCTGCATTTCCCTGTGACACGTGAATAACTTGGGACTGAAAGTTCTCAAAGTGGAAGGGGTCACGAAGCGGGAGTCCAGGTGGAGGGCGTGCTGCCCTGGGAAAGCAGGGTCCCGTCTCCTCCCCGGCATATGACAGAATTGATCTGATTGGACATGTCATCATAATGTTCTTCCTTTTCAGTGGTCCAAAGTTGTCATCACTCCCTATGGGGTCTTCCAGAACGTTCTTCTCCACAAACACAATCATGTTGTTCTCCATCACGTGCTTGCAGAGCTCCTTGAGGGCTGGGGCAGTCTGGACCTTCTTTTTTTAAAATATATTTTATTGATTTTTTACAGAGAGGAAGGGAGAGGAATAGAGTGAAACATCGATGAGAGAGAAACATCGATCAGCTGCCTCCTGCACACCCCCTACTGGGGATATGCCCACAACCAAGGTACATGCCCTTGACTGGAATCGAACCTGGGACCCTTGAGTCTGCAGTCCGACGCTCTATCCACTGAGCCAAACCGGTTAGGGCAGGCTGGACCTTCTTGATGACAAGAACACTCTGGGAACTTAACTCCAGGCAGCTGCTGGCTGGCAGGGCCTGGGTGTGCATGATGTCCGGGGTTCCGTAGCACACAGGCCTTTGGTTCGAAAGTGGGCTCTGGGCAGGGCCTATGCAGAGAACGGGTCCTGAACTCCTTGGTGACGAGGCAGAGGCCGCTGTGCTTGGCCCACCTTGATGGGGTGGCTGAGCCCTGAGTCCAAGACTGTGCTCAACTTCTTATTCAAATTGACTTTTTCTTGTTCCATTTCCATAGTCGATAAATGAGGACTTAGGTCTGAAAAACACTGATGCCATTCGCTGCCAAAGGGGCCGCCAGGGTCATCTCCTCACCCTGCCTCCCTGGTTGCCACGGACAGTCACTCGCCTGCCTCCAATGCCATGGCTACACCCCCTCCCTCTCCCCTCTTTGCTGCAGGGGCCATGGTGCTGGCCCACCCAGCAGCAATCAGCACTATTGTATTCTTTAAGCAAAACTTGATAATATTTTTGAAAAGAAAGCTTTTCTTTTCCATAATTTATGCATAGCTCACCTTCAAGGCAAAAGCTATTTAGGCAGGGGGACAATGAGATTTGAAAATAAATATGAACACTATCAATTTGTACTTAGTTTCAGCAGGTATGGAAAATAGATTCTTTTTAGATTCGTTTTCAGTAATTTTGGCCAAAGATATCTTAAGACAAAGTATTCTTCAATAGTTGCTTATTTTGAAAAACTTAGATGAAGGCAAAAAATATATGGTCAACTCCATATTCTTAAACCACCTAAAATTTGTCTTAACTTTGTTTTTCCTTTTTTATATGCTGGAATCCACATTGAGCTTAAAAATAAGTGGGATTTTATTTGACGTTTACATCACGTTTCTTGTGTGAGTGTGAAACAATGTAGATGTTCATTTCTACATGTAATGGGATTATTTTGAAAAACAAAACAAAAGACCAGATTTTACCAGTGGTTTTGAAACTTTCTTTAAACACAGAATCCTTTCTTTAAATTTGATTTTTCTGGTTGAGGCACAGAATGTTAAACATAGAATACCTAATTTATGTGACAAATGATTGGGAGGAGGTGCATGAGGCCCTTGCCTGAGGCTTTGAAACAAGGTGCTTGTTTTTTTATGGAGTCCAACTCTTCTCTCATTTCCTGATGCGAATCCTGAGGTCTGGGGAGCCTGAGACCTCTTCAGGGCGACAGGAGTTAGTGGTAGAAGTGGGCTTGAAGTCTACTTTTCTTGGTTGCTAGTTACTGATTGTTTCCTTTCTGATAGATAGAAAGAATGGTGAACAAAAATGACAATTGCATGCACGAGTTTGGAGTCTTAACTGCTTCTCCGAATTGAATAATTTTTTTCAAGATTTTTATTCCATTTAACCCAACTTTAGGTAACTGCATATATGATTAAAGTAAATGGTATAAATGGTATAGAACACTTAATGTCAAATTTCACTTTTCCCAGTCTTTTAGCCAAACTGCCCACATTGTTAAAATGGCCAAGTTCATTTGTTAAAGCGTCTGATTTAATCATTTTTTGTTTTGGTTTTTAATCCTCAACCCAGCATATTTTTCCCATTGATTTTCAGAGAGAGTGGGAGGGAGGGAGGATGGAGAGAGGGAGAGGGAGATGGAGAGGTGGAGGGAGGGAGGAAGAGAAACGATGGGTGTGGTGTGTGTGTGTGTGTGTGTGAGAGAGAGAGAGAGAGAGAGAGAGAGAGAGACACGGGTGGGCGGGGGGGGGGGGGGGGGGGGGGGGGGGGGGGGTGGGGATTGAACCTGCAACCCAGGTATGTGCCCTTGACCGTAATAGAAATTGGGACCTTTTTGCTTTAATTACTTAGCACAGTAGCCAGGGCTGATTTAATGTTGAATTTGGTATTAGGTCATTGTCCTAAACTTAAAAAATTTCTTTTAACATCCTATGTGTTTGCTTATATCATCTTTAATTTAACCAATTAAAATGGATAAATTTGCAAGGACCTTGAAAATCCTGTATTTCTTAGATGGGTTTTGTGCATCATTTTATTTTTTGCTACGTATTGGTATTTATATGAGATGGATAGACAGAGTGATTGTGTTAGTTGTAATTAGACTCATTTTACTAATAGGAAGTTTATCCCCTTAAAACATTTGGAACCATTATCGAGGAGTATAAAACAAAACAAAACATTATTCTAGCATGCAAAAGCCACTTAAAGGGCATAGTCATTGCCACAGTTTGTTTTTCTAACAGCTAACATAGGGCTTTGAAATCAAGGGACATTGGCCATGGAAAGGAGCTGTTGGCATGGAATGAATAGGAATTTTGCTCAGGCTTATTTTGAAACTCAGCTACTTCTGTTTAGGGTTGACTGGTGTCAATGGTAACAAACTTAAAATGAAATAATGCCCTTTTGCCAACACCATCTCGAGTCTTCCTGTATGGACTGCTCGAGCCAACGTAACGCATAATGTGGAGCAAAACGAGGGATCGATCAAGCCATTAAGCAGCTGGCTGTCTGGCTAGGAATGTTGATGAAGAAGTCCGCATTTCCCCTCGGGCGTTTTTATTCACCAGGGAAGAACAGGAGTGGGCCAACAAAGTAGAGAAATTGCAAACGGCTTTTCTTGCTTGAGTGAGACAGCGTGGCTTGTGTCTCTGTCTTTTTACCGTGGAGACTCCCTTTCTTATCCACGAACCAGGACATGAGGCTGGTCATCCTTGCTGCCCCCTTCCTGTCTCTCAGTTTAGGGCGTATTAGTTGATGAGAGAGTGGAGATCTATGAGACACACTCATTAAACTCAGGAGTCTGTTAAGTTGTAACTGCACTTAAAGTCTTGAGCCCAGGGCCAAGAGCTTGGGGGGAATGGCCTGTAGGGAGGGGGCAGGGTGGGGCACAGGAGAACATGTGAGCTTGGGTGTGGCATTAGTTTGCTAGTGCTGCTGTAACAAGGTACCACAGTCTGAGCAGCTTAAACAACAGAAATTTGTCTCAAAATTCTGGTACCAAAAGGCTGAGCTCATGGTGTGGCCAGGGTTGGTTCCCTGAGGGCATTGTGGGAGAATCTGACCCATGCCTCTCTTCACTTCTGGTGGTTTGCTGCCAATCTTTGGTGTTTACACTCTTGGCTTGTAGAAGCATCACCCTGGTCTCGACCTTCATCTTCACATGATGCTCTCCCTGTGTGCATGTCTGTGTGCAAATTTCCCCTTTTGAGGAGGATGTTAGTCATATTGCATTAGGGTCAACCCTAAGGACTTACCTTAACTAATGACTTCTGCGATGACCCTATTGCTAATTAAGGTCACATTCTGAGGTAGTGGGGTTAGGATGTAAGATTTTTGGGGACACAGTTCAACTCATAATAGATGGATAAGATGGCTGGTTTTGTGTCTCTAAAATCTCAACGAGGAGTGGTTTCAATCAAGCAATCTACCACAGATTAGTAAACCTCTGTGTTTTACAGTTTTCCTCTAGGTACTTTCACATATCCTGCGTGCCTTACCACAACAAATGGATTCACGCTTATGAAGGTTGTAAGACTTTATAATATAGAGTAAAATCGAGTAAGCCCTGTGGATGAGCAGGAACCCCCTTAGAGCCTTCTACTCATCCTCTGTGTTGTTCTGGGTGTGGAAGGGCATAGCAGTTCCGATCCCCACACACCTGCATGGAGACTTTGATTTACTTTCATCAAGCTCCGTGGGTGGCAGATGTTGCCATCACACAGTACATGTACTGAATCATGATACAACATGTTCTGTACTTTTTGGGTGATTCAAGGGATTTGTCAAGGGTAATTGTGATTCTTGCTAAAACCTTGTACACTGACTTTGGAATTTAAATCTTCTCACTACTCCAGATGGTAATCTGCTCATTAAATGAAAGTTTGGACATGATAATTGTTTGAATTTTTTTCTTTTGCAAAAACAAAATGTCTTGAGGTTGGGTGTTCTTGAATCCACCTTTACCAATGGAAACTATTTTGCAAATAAAATCTAACTTAATGAGAACTTTTAGATTTATTCTCTTAGCAATCTTCAAATACACAAGTACAGTATTATTAACTTTTGTTGCCATGCTGTGCATTATATCTTCCTGACTCATATATTTTATAACTGTAAGTTTGTATCTTTTGTTCCCCTTCACCCGTTTTGCCCACCCACTGCCTCTGGCAACCACCAATCTGCTCTCTGTATCTATGAGCTTGATTTTTTTGGAGGGAGAGTTTGTTTATTTTTAAAAGATCCAACATGTAAGTATGTCAGTTATACCCCAACTAGAGGCCCGGTGCACAAAATTTGTGCACTGGGGGTGGGGGGGGGCGTGGAGGGTTGGGGGAGGTTTCTCAGCCTGGCCTGTGCCCTCTTGCAGTCTAGGAGCCCTCGGGGGATGTCCTACTGCCGGCTTAGGCCACCCCCCCCCCCGCCCCCTGGGAGCTGGCCTAAGCTGGCAGTCGGATATCCTTAGCGCTGCCATGGAGGCAGGAGAGGCTCCCGCCGCTGCACTCGCCAGGTGTGAGCCTGGCTTCTGGCTCAGCAACGCTCCCCCTGTGGGAGCGCACTGACCACACCAGGGGGCAGCTCCTGCATTGAGCGTCTGCCCCCTGGTGGTCCGTGCATGTCAGAGTGACTGGTCGTTCTGCTGTTCGGTCAATTTGCGTATTAGCCTTTTATTATATAGGATTTAAAAAAGTATGTAGAGCCCTGGCCAGCTGGGTGGTTCAGTTGGTTGGATCATCATCATGTACACCAAAAAAGGTTTCCGGTCAAGGCGTGTATGGGAGGCAACTAACTGATCCATGTTTCTCTGTCTGTCTCTCTCTCCCTTCCTCCCCCTCTCTTCCTTCCTGTCTCTCTGAAATCAATAAGCCCTGGCTGGTTTGACTCAGTGGATAGAGCATCGGCCTGCGGACTCAGGGGTCCCGGGTTCGATTCCGGTCGGGGGCATCTACCTTGGTTGTGGGCACGTACCCAGTGGGGAGTGTGCGGGAGGCGGCTGGTCAATGTTTCTCTCTCATCGATGTTCTGACTATCTCCCTTCCTCTCTGTAAAGAATCAATAAAATATAAATATATATATATAAAATCTCCATGGGTAAGGATTAAAAAAAAAGACATAAATACTTTTAAAAAGTATGTAGAAAAAAAAGGTTCTCCTATGCAAAAACAACAACAAAATCTTCCTTGAATTCTTCATATTATACAAAATAGAAAAATAGATTTTTAAAAAGATCTCATTGAATAAGGATAGAGGCTTCTGGTCAACCTCCCTGCGCCCTTTCTTGCTTGAGTTCTCTCCACTAGAGCATAGTTGGAAAGACACTGAGAGATGTCTGCAAGTTGGCATGTGATAGTTTTTTTTTTTTTTTTCGTGTAGAGGGAAATTGGAAAATGTAAGGATATTATATCCTTTGGGTAACCTCAGGTTATTTGTGGGCTCAAATCAGTGTTCATGGTTTATTCTTTTGTTTATTCAACAAAAACTGGGAGTGATTTGTATTAGATGTTGGGAGATTCAAAGATCACTGGGATAAAGTCTCTTCCATAAGAATTTAGTTTCCCTCCATGCATCCATCCATCCCTTACATTTATTGAGTACCTCCTGTTTGCTATACTCTGTTTAAGGTGTTTGAAAAAGTACAAAATTAACAAATGACCCCTGCCTTTGGGGGCTTGTGTTTTCTTGTGTGTGGTGGCAGGGGTGGTGGGGGGAACTAACATGTTAAGAAGATAATGAGTGTCCGGAAAAGGAAGGAAGGGGAAGGGACATGGGGAGTTGGGTAGGTGTCACCTATTTAAAATAGACCTCATTGGGCCCTAGCCGGTTTGGCTCAGTGGATAGAGCATTGGCCTGCGGACTTAAGAGTCCCAGGTTCGATTCTGGTCAAGGGCACATGCCTGGGTTGCAGGCTCCATCCCCAGTGTTGGGCGTGCAGGAGGCAGTCGAGCAATGATTATCTCTCATTATTGATGTTTCTATCTCTCTCTCCCTTTACCTTCCTCTCTGAAATCAATAAAAATATATTTAAAAAAATAAAATAAAACAGACTTCATTGGGAAAAGTTGACATTGGGTAAAGGTGTGAGGGTGGTACAGTTTAGCATGTGGTACCAGAAGACAGACAATCTTCTGTCCTGTGCAATCTCATTTGGACCCCACAGTAATCCTGTTAGAGGAGGTACTGTTGTGATCAGCATTAAGCTCAGGCTAAAGTTGTCCAGGATCAAGTGTAGGCAGTAGTGGTGGGATTCCAGCCTTTGGCTGCGGCATGCAGCTGGCTAATTGGACAAATGTCTCTCTGTGACTGTGTTTAATGAGGATCTTCTTAAGCTTCTGTTTCAGGCCTCCTAGCTTTTGTCAGGCTGTGTGTGCCAGAAGGGCCAAGGCCATATCTGCCTTGCTCACTGAGCTCTCCAGAGTGCCTAGCTCATAGGTGTGCTGCTCATTATACCTGCTGATTGAATAAGAAGGATAAAATATGGTCTCTGCCCCCTTGTAGTTAAGAGAGAGGATCACACACCACAGCTCAGAGAGGAACAAACAGCGTCCTCATGGCACCAGCCAGGCATCAGCTTTGGGTTGGAATTGGGAAGCAGCCTGCAGCTTGGGCTCCAGTGAGCTGCCTCACGCACACGGCTTCTAATTTTCTCTGTGGGTCACACTAAATAGTCCATTGTTCATCAAGGAGAGGAGAAATTGATTTCAGATTACTCCTGTATTGCTTAAAAACCAAACTGCCACGGATGCTTTATGGGAACAGGGAGAAGACAGGCCCAGCGTTTTAGCTGCACCAAAACCTGCTTAATTAACCAGACACCATCTCTGACCATGTGACAGCAGGCGTGACCCCTCTCTGCAGAGGGGCTGGGTTTTGGAGACCGCACTCCCAGACCAGGAGTGGCTGAGACCCGAGGCCGGAGGATTTATGCTTTGTGTGCATTTTCTGCCGCACATACCCTTTCCTGGGCCAGGGAGCTGCTTGTGCAGACTTGCAAGAACTGATGGTTAGATTTTCAGGAATTGTGTGAGCTGGTTATTAAAACAATCTTTTTAAGCACAAGATTATGTAAATTTACAATTAAATTGTATTCAAGAAGTAGTAAATACCCCAAACGCATCACTTCTTAATTATTCTAATCCATTTCACTGTTATCTATGCTCTTGATCCTTTGTCCTATTGTGTCTGTGTGGTGGAAATGCTGTTTGAGGATGAGCTACGATACAGCTTTTCCTACTTCCCATGTTGTGATAGCACATTGGTAGTTTGAAGTTAGCTGTGGTCGGACTATTTACTCCATGGTAGTCAAATGATACAGTCCAACCCTCTCCTAGAGCTGGATGGTAAACATTTACAAATACATCACTGACTGGGGCCAACCTCCACATTAGTTTTCTAGGACTGACATAGCAAAGTTCCACAAACTACATGGTTTAAAACAATAGAACTGTATTGTCTCGTAGTTCTGAGGGCTAGTCTGGAGTCTGGAAGCCCAAGATTAAGTTGGCAGAGTTGGTTTCTTTTTGGAGGCTCTGAGGGAGAATCTGTTCCTTACCACTTCCTAGTGTCTGGCCTTGCCTTCAGTCCTCGGCGTTCTTGGCTAGTAGGTACATCACTGCAATTTCTGCCTTCATCTTCACATGGTGTCTCCCTGTTTCTGTGTCTTCACAGGGCTGTCTTCCTGTCTGAGTAGATGAGAAGATGGTACTGTAGGTGAACTTTGCTCACTGGGCAGGATCACAAAGCTGGTAAAATAGACAGCCCAGAGAGGGGTACAGGTCTCTCTGGACCCAAAGACCCTTCTTGTTGGGCCCTACCACAATTTGTTCTTCAGCAAATCCCACATCTGGTAAATGGGCACATCCCATTCCTGATCCTTCTTTTTGGCTGAGGTGTGAGTCATGCAGACATTGATTTTCTCATTCAGTTAGTAAGTATTGAGAGAGCCCTGATGGTGCACCAAGGACTATGTTAAGGGATGGGTTGTGACCTGTAAGTAGGTATTAACAGTGCAGGTCTCAGAACTAGACCTAGGGAAATATCACATTCAATTTCCAGTTGAAAGGGGAAGAAGTCAACACAAAGTAGCTGAAGCAGATGGAAGAACTTGCTGGTGTTATAATGCAATGGTGTTATAGTGGGGTTAGTCATGGCTAGATCCAGGTCATTCTCACTTCCCTAACACCTACGGTACAGACTTATAGGATATACAGATCTCCTCATTTCTAAGGAAAGAAATTCTCCTTGACTCTAGATATTATGCCTTACTCTTATCAAGACTCGGGTCACATTTTTCTGGACCAATAACTAGACAGGCTCAGATAATGTTCCCATCACTGTCATTGATAGAGGAGAGAAAGCCCCTACCATAACCTCTTGGAATGGCTTACTTTTAGGAAAGAGAGGTCTTGACAAGATCATTGGACAGGTGGAAATAACAGATACCCACTTTGGAACCTGGAGTGGTAGGCAAATCCTAAATGGATCATCTTGGTATAATTTCAGGGGTCTAGAATTGGTATTTCTTATCCCTCCTTCCTCAACACCATAGCTGGTGAGACAACTGCTGTGGACAGCCATCTGTGAAATAAAAGCTTTGGGTAAGCGGCGGTCCTTACCTAGGGTAAGTAGGTTTTCATTTTAGTGTAAATCCTATGTCTTCTTGAAATGGTCTCCTTTAAAGACTTATGGATATTGTCTTGAGAGAATGCTGCAAGAATTCAGAAGTCGGATCAAACTATGTTTTTTGGGATTCATTAAAACTGAAATGCCTGGGGCTAGATGCGCGCCAGATGCATCAAACGCCGCACTGAGTCTGAGGCTGCACCAAGCTGATCTCTGATGCTCTCTCGCATTTGATAGTTTTTTCTTTACCACAAAAAGGCAGCTCCACACACTCTTTAAATCTTACATGACTTTTTTGGGGGGGGGGGGCTCTGAGAATATAGCTAGGAAATTTTGATTATTAACCTGACTCTTCTTCTGTTTCTCCTTGGAATTAAATTCTCTGAAAACACCTAGAGGTGAACGCTCCCCTGTTGGGTTTTCCCAGTTTGCAGGCCCACTTTCTTCAGCTGGTTTCTGTGATGACCAACACTGAGGTCATAAACTAAATGCCCTCTGGGCTCAGCAGCTGAAGGAAAGGAGTGAGGTAGGCGGAGCCACAGGGAGCGGCCCGGATTGGAGAACTGGTCACCTTGTCTCTTCTCCAGAGAGGCCAGCTCTGTTTGGCTTGGCTGGTTGTTGCACTGGGGGACTTGAGTCAGTGTTACATCATTCCAGTATTTCAAGAGAAAGTGGAGTTCTTAAATTTCACCTAACTGCTCCCAATTTAAAAATTTTGCTAATGACTCTGTTACTATTGTACCATGAGGGCTGAAATTGTCTTTGGCTAGGCTTGTCCTCTGGGTCCCCAATTTTCATCTCTGGTCTGCATCTTGCTCAGGTTGGAAGGCCTGTCAAGGATGCTCTTTGATGCCTTTGCAGCATCCATCTCCTTCTGAACAGAGCCTCCGTTTTACTTACTAGTAGATGCCACCCTCCTCTATGAAGCCGAACCTTTGCTTTAGGGATGGGTTTATTTGGTTTGCATTCCTTCGTAGTGAGTGGTTCAGGACTGGCCATGTGATCCGACTCTGTCCAATAGAGTGAGAGGATGTGTGGGCAGGGCCCTCCCTGGAGAGCTGCATGTTTCCTTGAAGCCAGGGAATCTGTGGTCTTCCTCCCTGCTCTGGGTGCTGTCGGGGTGTGCCACCACCACTGCTGCCCTCTCACTCCGCCAGCCTGAGGATGCAGTCAGACTTGAGGAGGGCCAGCCTGGAAAGGAAGGGAAGAATCGGAATTCCTGTTGCATGTGCTTGTGTGTGAGATCGTTCATTCTTTATTGGTTAACACAGCAGGAGTTGGCCTGAGTCGAAGACTAGGGGAGAAACCCCAGTCCGTTTCTAGATCCCATGAACTACTGGCGATAAAGAAGGTCTTCCTTAATGCTGGGCTGTCACTGATTTAGGGTTAAGCAATGAAAGGATTTCATCCTATGTCTTTACTCAGATCTATTGCTATTTGTCCCTTGAGTAATAAATACTCCATCTTCCTGCTGAGAAAGGTGGAGTCCACGGGGAAGGGGAGTCTGATCCATTCCATCTGCCATGGGGCCTCAGACTGAGTGGCAAGTGTACCATATACTTACCATCAAGGGCTGTGGTCAGGCAGGGTCAGCCTGACATGGACTGAGGCCCTGGTCTCTGTAAAGGGCTAGATATTAAATCCATAGTAATTAAACTATTAAAGCATAACATTTATGGAAATTATTCTTCAGGTTGATGCCTTCATTATGGAAAGAGCCTCATCCTTCAGGTAAAGACTGAATTGTGTTTAATAGAATTCAAAAAGTTTCAGGACCTTAGAAGTGTATGAAATAGAAAGGGGTCCCTGCTTGACCTTTGCTGTGAAGATAAAGGAACTGGAATCATCCCACCATCTCTAAACATCACAGATGTTTCTTTTTTTTGGGGGGGGGGGGGTTGTTGCTAATCATCACCCGAGGATATTTTTCCATTGATTTTTAGAGAGAGTGGAAGGGAAAGGGAGAGACAGAGAGAGAGTGAAACATCGATGTGAAGACACATCAATTGGTTGCCTCCTGCATGTGCCCTGATGGGTGCCAGAGATGGAGCCTGCAACCTAGGTACGTGCCCTTGACTGGAATCAAACCCGGGACCCTTCAGTCACTGAACTAGACTGGCAAGGGCTAAAATTTTCTTATTTCTATCCATTTATGCAGGTTATTCTTCCCAACCTTTTTTAAGTTGTTAAAAATTAAAGGCTGTCCTTTGACTATTAATAGCATAGGTAGGCTTGCTCATTGCTTTTCACATTTAAATGTTTGGATTTGATCTCCTGTGGAGAGGCAGGGAGATGTGTGGTAGGGAGTATGAAATCCGATGCCACGCTGCCTGGGTGTGGATCCCAGCTCCGCAACCTCCTGGCAATTAGATCTTGGCAAATTGCTTAACTTCTTTGTGCCTCAATTTCCTGATCTGTAAAATAAAAGTAATTATAGTGCTGACCTTGTAGGGACGTGAGGATTAACGATTTCATACACAAGTCCATTCAAAGTGCTTGGAACAGTGCCTGGCACACGGTGAATGCTGCGTGTGTTCCCTACGAGGCCTCGTCAGAACCGTGGCAATAAAGTCCGCCATGCTACTACTGGCTGTGGCATCAGGCTCCGCTAAGAGGTTTTGAAAGACTTGAATCATTTGGTCGATGTAGTGTCACTGTCTCTGAGATTACAAGTGATTTATTGCTGGATGTAAAAAATTGCCCTGGGAGGTAAGCGTGGGGGAAGGAGTGTCCGTGGGGCAAGGCTGCTGGGCTGCAGCCAGCCGTCTTCACAGCAGATGGATAAAGAGATTATATAGTGTGTTTGCCTAGATGGATTGGCTGTACTCAGGGTGACAGTAAGTACAGGAGCCGGTTGTTACTTAAGAGCTCAACACCAAAGCATGCAGCGTTTAGTAAGACAAACATTCTCTGTTAGGTGACCATTCCCTTCAGGGGTAGGTGGTTCCCTCAGGTCATTCACTTAAATGTCATTTATTCTCTTACAGTGGCAAAAGCAGCATGAATTTTTGAACAAGGGTCCTAATCATCTTGTAATAGTTAAAAGTATAGGGTTGGAGCCCATGAAACCTGGGCTTGAGCTCTGAAGAAACCATGTGCTGCTGTGATTTGTGAGGACCTTAGACAGCCTCTCTGGGGCTCAGTCTCCTCATCTGTAAAATGGGGATAACCATTCTCAGAACATCAAATGGAATCATGCAGGTAAAGTGACCTGCACAGGCCTTCCCCATCACTTTTTATTTTTAAGCACCATCTTGGCTACCAGGGCGACAGACTTGAAAGCTTTTTTGGGGACTTTCTGTACATTGTGCCATTTCTGCTGAGTTTTCAGAGGAGGAAGCCTTGCACAAAAGGTAAAGAAATTTCTCTCATTAGTAACTGCATTTTTCTAGTGGGCTTTCGGTTTATGTGGAGCCGTGTTCCTGGAATCTGTGGGTGAAGTAAGACAGGGATTGGCGCTTGGCTGGGTGGTTGGACCCCTGGTTGGTGTGTGTACTGGAGGCAACCTATCGATCTCTCTCTCTCTCTCTTTCTTTCTCTCTCCCTTTCTTTCTCTCTGAAGTCAGTAAACAAATCCTCCTCAGATGAGGATTAAAAAATTTAAAAAAGAAGAAAAGAAAAATAGACAGGAATTGGCAAACCTTTTCTGTAAAGAGCCAGATAGATAGTTGACCTTGTTGGCTTTGCGGGCCGTATATTGCAGTTGTCACTTCTCATTGTGTTGTGGCTTGGAAGTAGCCCTACACGATAGCCAGTGAATGGGCATAGCTGTGTTCCCATGAGACTTTGTTTATGGACCCTGAAATTTGAATTGCACATACTTTTCATTTGTCTCCAGATACTCTTCTTTTGATATTTCTTTATAGTCATTTAAAAGAATAAAAACCATTCTTACCTTGAAGACCATACTACAAAGAGACAGCGGGCGGAGTTTGCCAACCCCACCATTAAGGTTTTGATAAACCGTATGCTACGATTGATCCACGCAGCGGAGAGGGCTCTTCTTGACGGAGCTGGTCTGGCCGGTGTCTTGGGATCGGAGCATCTTCCTGTGACATTTGTAGCGACTCTGCGTTTTCATCAGGTCCAGGCACTGTCCTTGGGCTCTTCCCCGTCAGAGCTGTTGGCGCTGTGAGCCCAGGTCGCTGCTGGGCACGAGCTGCCTGAGGGGCTCCCTGGGAAGCTGCTAACTTCTCCAGTGGAACGTCAGCTTTCCGCGCAGTCCAGCCCCTTTTGTTCCTTGCGCCTTTCCCTGCCTTCTCTGCATTAAAGGTGCATTAGTGTGTTCTCAGAGCAACACTTGCGAGTTCTTGGGATGGGCAGAGAGCAGTTAAATCCCATAATAGCAGGATAATAAATGGGCACAGATAGATTGCCAGGTTGTAAATCACGTGGGCGATATTGATGATATCAGCTTGGGGGGAATGGGATCCTATTACTCCCATTCTGAATTCT
The DNA here is from genome assembly GCF_000412655.1 of Myotis brandtii. Lineage (NCBI taxonomy): Eukaryota > Metazoa > Chordata > Mammalia > Chiroptera > Vespertilionidae > Myotis > Myotis brandtii. Next base: position 1,075,852 of record NW_005371937.1, on the reverse strand, counting down.
CCGGTTCCTGGAATTAATTTTTTGTTTTTTTGGTACTTGTATTCATTTGAGGGAACAGCCTTTGCAATGAAAGAGAAGATGACGTAGAGCAGGTCCACTGTGTCCCTCGCACTCCCTCCGGTCTTTGCTGTCCGCCTCACCCTGGATAATTTCAGACCTATGATGTGGAACACTTTCTATAGCCATAGTCAGCACTGCAGAATGAAATACACTCAGACAGGCAAAGAGTTGAAAGAACATTTATTCCATATTCAGAAGGGAAGAATATCACACCCGTTAGACGAGGACACTCAAAAACCTAGCAGCATTCTTAGCAAATGCAATTAGAAAGCAAAGAGCCTTAAAAAAAATTTTTTTTAGAGAAATAAACTGTGTCTTATACTTCTGACTTATTGCAGAGATAAAATATGCTAATGACATGTTTTTTTGAAAGCATAAACCAGAGACATTTGGAACCTTTTCATCTAGCGAATTCAGCTTCCCTTTAAGCAAAGCATCAGGATTGCTTCAATATTTAGGTATTAATGTTCCCTTGTGGCTCAATCAGCTCTTTGAAATGAAATTTTCGGCACCGCTGTCACAATTAAAGCAAGACATGCTGAGGTGAAAGGGAATTTGTGTGTTTCTTAGATTGGAAAGATGTGTTGAGTCGAATGAACATCCTCTCAAGGTTAAATTATCTATTTTAAACCGTCTCAATTACAGTGCCAGGTACAATCTTTGATGAGATTCAGGGAGGACAAATGACTTAATACGTAGGAGAGGCATTCTCTTCGTATGGAGGAAAGCTGTGAAATCTGAATGAATTGGACATTGTTTATTATTGGGGGACAATGCTTATAAGTTGAACATGGTGTCCTCTCAGTAAAACACGAGCCATTATTGGGTTACTGAAGGACTTATAAAGAAGAGGGCAGAGGTGTGTTCTTTGCTGTTTGTGAGAGTTATGAGGCGAACAAAATGGAAAACCACCAACAATATACTACGACCTCTCCCCGTATGCAGTCTGATCCAAGGGATTTGGATGGTGAATATAATTTTACTTAAAAGGTGGTTTCGTGGCCTGGCTTTCTAGAATAGTCACCCAAGTCCTGTTGGCTTTATCTCCAAAATAAATCATGAATCTCTCTGGCCAGTACTCTTCATCTCTTCCGTTGCTGACTTGGTTTAGACCATCAGGAGTTAAAACAGTAGTCTCCCTGCTTTCAGAAACATCTTCCCCATTAAAAATGATAAAATACAGACTCTCACAGTGGACCCGCCTTCACTTTGCACATCTACAATTTCACTCCCTCCCTTGCTCCAGTATTTGTGGCTGTGATGGTCCAACAGTCCCGGCTCCATCCTGCCTCAGTATCACATACCCGTGGTTGCTAGGGTTACCTTGTTGGGGTAGTAGTTGAATACAGACCCTGGAACCAGACTGGTGGGTTCAAATCCTGGCTGTACTGGTAACCAGCCTTGTGACCTGGGAGACTTACTGAAACCTTTCTGTTTCTCAGTGTCCTCATTTTTAAGTCGGCGCAATAACAATTCTACTTGAGAATACTTAATAATTCTGCATAAGGTTGTTGTGAGGAATAAATGAGTTAAAATATGGAAAGCGCCTAGGCCAGTGGTCGGCAAACTCATTAGTCAACAGAGCCAAATATCAACAGTACTTCTTCAAAATAGACTCGCCCAGGCCGAAACCCGACTTCTGCGCATGGGCCATGAAGTTTCAATCGCACTGTATGTGCGCGCCCGCACGTGGTATTTTGTGGAAGAGCCACACTCAAGGGGTCAAAGAGCCGCATGTGGCTTGCGAGCCACAGTTTGCCGACCACTGGCCTAGGCCATTGCTTTGCACTCATTGTATGAGTTAGATGGTAGTGGTGCCATTTGTTTTTAAAACCAGCATCACGAATGTCTCCACCCTTTGGGTTTTTGCATGGCAGCTTCTTCTTTTGTACACCTCAGCTGGGGTATCTTTTCTGAGTGACCTTGCCCATCCACCTTCTGAAAGGACCCACCCCTTCCACAGCCACCCTTCACTGTACCCATTACAAGTTAAAAGGTTTTTTGTTTTTTTTAAGACAGAAAAAATTGCAACGACAAGTAAAGGGAGTCCCCCTCTCCCCAACCAGTTTGAATTCATTGCCAACCTGGTGGCTGTCATCTCTGACCATTTGTATGTGTACTTCCTACAAAGAAGATCATTCTCCTGTAATATTACAGTATTTCCAGCCAAACCGGGAAGTGAGCTTTGATACAACACTACTAACTAGTTCTCAGACTCCATTCATATTTTTCCTGATTGTCTCCTCGCCCCCCCGCCTCCCCCCCCGCCCCAAAAAAAAGCTGTTTGGGATCATGTGCTATCTTTTAGTCTCATTCTTGAGACATTTCTTAGGCTTTCCTGGATTTTTATGACCTTGGTAATTTTGAGGATAACAAACCAATTACTTTATAGGCTATCAATTTGGGTTTGTCCGAGGCTTCCTCACGATTAGAGTCAGGCTGTGCATCAGGGCAGAAATATCACAGAAGTGACTGTCCCTTTCATTGCTGATGATGTTAACATTGTTGGAGGAAGCATCTGCCAGGCTTCTCCATTGTAAAGTTACTCTCTTTTCCCTCGTTGCAGTAAGTATTTTGTGCATAGGTCCTTTAAGACCATTCTTAAACGTTCATGTTGTTTATTACATCAGATGGGACTCATGGATTTCTCTTTTATTTATTGAGTTATAAACTATTACTACCATTATTTTGATGCTCAAATTCCCCCCACATTTAGATAGTGGGGTTCCTTCCAGCTGGTTCCTGCATCCTTTTGACATGTGTCACCATCATCATCTGAGCATGTTCTTACTTTTTAAAACAATTCCAAACATTTCAACACCATGTAGTTCAATTTAGTTTTCTCCATTCTGTATTTTTAACTCCCTTATCTGACAGTAAGTAACCTGGCTTCCACTATCTTGAATGTATATATGTATTCAATCAGTTCCACCCGCTGTTGGGCCACTGTTCCATGTAGACACCCTCTTCGACTCTCTTAAGATGCCAACACTCCACACCAAGCCCTCCGCCCTGCCAGGTACAGAAGCCCGCCTCACCACGCTTGGGTGCCCCTTCTGAACAAATGACACTTTTGTGCAAAGAAAATGGTACCTCTTCCTCCTGCCGGAGAGCAGCCCTATGCCAAGGTACTCAGCTTGGCAAGATGGTTGGATGGGCTGGATTTCACTTCTCTTGATTGACCTACATGCTGAGTATCAAGGACCCAGTTTTATGTGACAGCCCTGGTGACTGCACTGGATGGGTTGATGGTAGACTCCTCATCTGCCCATGACCCACCGTGGGACCCAGGGCTGCTGCTCCTGGAGGTATGCTGCTGTGTGAACCACGGAGAGCTGAAGTCCAGCTACCAAGTCAGCAGGTCACACGGCCACACCCCAAATCAAGGGACAGAGAAGTACACTTGGGAGCAGTTGCAGGTTGACGGGCAAAGGACCTGGATACAGGGACAAGTGATCCAGTTTACTATGGAGAAGGTCAAGTTGTTTGCCAGAGACTAACCCGATAAGTGGCAGAGCTAGGAATCAAGTGAGGTCTGTTCAGTTAGAGTGTTGGCATTTAGTCACTGTGCTATTGTTTTGGGATACAATAGTCAGGGTCTTGATCCTGTTGTGGGTTTATCAGGGTCTATGGGCACTTTAAAAGGGTGTTCTTCTTGCTTTCTCCTGCCCTCTTGTACATAGAAAGTTTACTTTCAAGAACATAGTATTAATCAGATAAAGGAACTACTTTCAAGAACCAGATGGCCCTCATTTCTTTCTTCCTGACTAGCTGTAGAAAGCTAATTGTCCAACTGAGAGAGGCTTAATTTTAGGGCTTACATGGGAGGCACATTCATTGTTTACAGATTTCCACCCCTTCTTGCCTTCCTTGCCAGAGGCTCCGTTCCAGCAGCGCAACCTGCATCTAATACCAATGAATTTTGGAAGAAGTGGATTTTTATAAGGAGTCACCACGTAGTGGGTACATGGGAGAACGCGTCTCTTTAATCTCGCAGGTTAAAGGTGTGCTTTTGTTGTTCTTAGCTCCTCTATTCTAGGTTTTCTTTGTATTTGTTTTATTTTAAAGGCTTTGACTGACAGCAGGAGTTTGTATAGTGGTTTTCAGGTAACGTCTGCATGCAAAGGGCTGATTGTACTGGAGACCATATTAAGGAATTGTAATGTAAAAATTAGACTAAATTATAAATGCAGGGACCCATTATTATAACTAACAATTAGGCTTACGAAGAGGTCAAGTGGTACTTGGTAAGTCTTATTATTTAGTGTGGTGGAAAAACTATTTGCATCAGTGGAAATATTAGACTGAAGCGTTGTGCCTTTCATGCAGAGTAAACACGATAGTGGCTGGAACACTGGGTCAGCCACGTGCCATGTGAAAGGTGGCAGGCTAAAAATCCATTTGCATTTTTGGCAAATTATCTTAACATAATTCACATGGTTTTCTAGTTTAAAATATGAAAGTTAAAGCATGTACTGAAGTTTTTTTTAAAATTTCTATTAAGAACTGGTAAAATCCAGTCTCCCAAGCCTAGACTCCAGTGTTTGTGTGTGTGTGTGTGTGTGTGTGTGTGTGTGTGTGTGTGTGTGACTATATGTTGCGCTCACCTTTGAATTTTGCATTCACAAATGCATTCCCTCGCAAGGATGTACCATTTTTAATTAAGACTAAAACATGGTGGGGTATTCTAAATTAGGCCTGATTATAATTGCAGATGGCAATTGAGCTTTTGAAAGCTGTTTATTTAACTGTTAAAGAAAAATTGTCTTTTTAAGTATTGGTTTGCAGAAGCTCAGTGGTGGTTATTTAGGAAAAAACACACACCCCTTTACCTCTTTATTTCCATTGAACTAAATATCACAGCATATCCATTAAGGGGGTTTGACATTGAAGACATTTTTCTTAAGGCTTTTTTTGACAATTGACTAAATGAAAAATTTTGGCCCATAAAACTGAGCTTCCTGGAGGCTTTCTGTTGATGAATATGGAAAACCCATGACAGGTATTTCCCAGGTGTTCTTCTCTGGATAGTTATTGAGCAGATGCAATAATAAAGTGGCAGAATTTTTAAATTATTAGTTTATGTGGTTAGTAGACTTTAAAAAGATATATATTTTTATTGATTTCAGAGAGAAAGGGAGAGGGGGAGAGAGAGAGAGAGATAGAAACATCAGTGATGAGAGAGAACCATTGATCGGCTGCCTCTTGCATGCCCCACACTGGGGAATGAGCCTGCAACCTGGGCATGTGCCCTGACTGGGAATGGAACCGTGACCTCCTGGTTCACAGGTTGACACTCAAGCACTGAGCCACGTCGGCTGGGCAATTATTAGTAGACTTTTAATGATCCAAATTAGGACCTCAGCATAGCCTTCTCCTGTTTGGTAGGCAAACTTGACTGTGTTCAGTGTCCCATAGGTTTATGGGCATGATTGACTATTGCTGGGTGTGCAGTGCATTTATGCACGTTGTTCCCTGCTTATAATGAACCATATACATGTAAACCCACCAGGCCAGTGGTTTGCCACTCCAGGCTCACCATCGCCCCCACCTGCTCCCACGACGTTTGGCAGTCGCTGGAAACAGTTTTGATTGTCAGGACTGGGAGGTGTTGCTGTCACTTGGCTGGTACAAGTCAGGGATGCTGTTGAATATCTTACAGCACAGGACAGCCGCCCACAGGAAGGAATTCATCTGGTCCAAAATGTCAGTAGTGAGGCTATTGAGAAATCCAGCCCTCCGAGGAGAGCTCATTGTGCCTCCCGTTGGCTCCCGCTGTAAAGATGCGCATGGTCCACCACGGACCTCCTGTATTTCGTCCTCCCATCACAGTACCAGTGGGTAGTATATTAAATTAAACACGGAAGAATTCAACAAAAAGTCAAAGGTGAGCGATGGACCTGCAATATGTTAGGTAGGTGGTATCTTGGACAGACCCAGAATTTGAAAGAGGCCAGGTAGTGGATTTGCTTTGGGCTTTGGGGAAATTGAATTGTTTTATGTCCCCCTCCCTGGGAAGTTTACCTTTGTTAGAGTAGATGTTGTCCTTAAATGTTAGCTCTAGGAGGTGATGGCTTCATAAAAAGTTGGTGGAAAAAGCCTCTTAATAAGCAACATCACACGGTTGTGTTACTCCTTCCTGCTGCTTCTGCCTAATGAAGATCGGCTGTGTACAGCCACCACTGCTTAATCTTGTTGCATTTTGTGTACACAGCTCAGAAATTTAAGAGACCAGGGAACTAGAATTGAGTAGAATAACAAAAGGACTTTCTTGAATGGCGGCACTTTTGATTTTTTTTCTTCTCCCTTATGTGACTGGGGGATTCAGGGGGGTGTCATGGGACTTACAAACAGCTGATAACAACAGGCTGCATTTACATTTTGTAGCTTGTATAGCCCCCCCTCCTTCAAGCACATGTGTAGGGAATTGAAATTGCAGTTTGCCTATTATGTGTTGGCAGTAATCTTTCAAAAAAATTTTTATGTTTCAAAATCAGGCAGCCAACAGCAGCAGCCAGTGATATATGGCGCCATTGATGGGAATTGAATTTGCAGAGGGAAAATGGGATTTGGTTGCAGTATGAACTCGTAATGAGGTGGCCCCACAGATTTGTAATGCTCAAACATTGTTTGTGCCCAGAATCAGCTAGGAATCAAATACCTTTCAAAGAGAGATAGAAATGAAGCTTGATTTTGTTTTTTTCTCTCTAGCTAATGCAGTGGTTCCAAAGTGATGTCATTTCATTTGGCTATTGAAGGTACCGGAAGTTAACCGACAACCCTTTTAATAAGTGTGTGGATCAGTGATCTTCACTGTTCTCACTCATGTCTTATCAGTAAAATTCGGACTTGTGCCCCCAGTATCCTATCTAATAATAGACAAACATGGAAATTGACCGTACCTTCGCTATGCCTCCCATTGGCTAATCAGTGCGATATGCAAATTAACCACCAACAAAGATGGTGGCTAATTTGCATACCGCAGGCAGGGTGGGACAGCACCAACCGCCAGTGCGCCGCCATCCAGGGCAGGCCGGCTGCCCGGGACCTGAGATCGGTGGGTCCCGGGGCGGCAAGGCATGCCCGCCCCAGAAGCCCCAGCAGCTGCCTGATATGGCAGTAACTCTATCAGTAAGCACTCTTAAAGTCAGTGGCATAAATGCACCAATTAAAAGACAGATTATGAGGGTGAATCAAAAACAAAACCCACTTTAAATATAAAAGACACATATAGATTAAAAGTAAATGAATTAAGCTGCAGCCTGTTTTGCTCAGTGGATAGAGTATTAGCCCGTGGACTGAAGGGTCCCAGGTTCGATTCCAGTCAAGGGCATGTACCTCAGTTGCTGGCTTGATCCCCAGTCC
>NW_005371937.1:1049684-1067542 GCF_000412655.1 Myotis brandtii | reverse complement strand
CCCGATCCCTTGGGGGCCTATGCCTTTAGTCGGACATCCCCCGAGGGCTCCCTGGCTGCCAGAAGGATGTCTGACTGCAAGCTTAGGCCTGATCCCCCGGGGAGTGGGCCTAAGTTGACAGGTGGACATCCCCCAAGGGGTCCTGGACTGTGTATGGGCGCAGGCCGGGCTGAGGGACTCTTCCCCCCCTCCCCCCGAGTGCACAAATTCTTGTGCACCAGGCCTCTAGTATGTATATGTTTTTTAGTCAATTTGGTATATGTGGTCTTATACAAAAATATTATGTAAATTATAAAACATACGAAATGCAAAGCATGAGGGAAAAACTATTACAATGGAAGGTTGAATATTTTTTCTCATCCCCGAGGAATCATCCTATGCACCTGTGGGTGCTCAGTGCTGGAAATGACAGGTGTCGCCTTAGGTGACATTGTTAGGTGATGGGCAGTGTCAGGTGATGGAGAAAATTGGGCTTCTTTCCTTTCATATTGCATGTATCTCAGTAAAAACGTTGTCCTTAATCTTGAACCTTGACTGTGTGTAGTGTGAGCTGCAGATGGGATTGGATTAATACGAACCATTGAGAAGTGGTTCTCTGCCCAAGGTTTGAAGTGCAGGATAGAAATAGAGTGAGTCAACTAAAGCCGACATGTAAGATTTATCTGGATGCTCTGCCTTAGAAGTGTTACTTCCTGATTTATCTCAGTAATTTTCCTTCTTTGCTTCTTCCCCTCCCTCCATCCCTGCTTTCTTTCCTTCCTTCCTCTCTCCCTCCTCCCCTCCTTTTTCCTTTTATTTTTTTGTGTGCCATGGGAATCTGGAACCCAGTATTTTCCATATATGTTTCTCCTCTGAGATCTTTCAGCATGGTGTTTGAAGTTAGAATAATTATAGTATTTGAATGCCGGAATGAAAGGACCAATAGATTTAACTCTTAGTCAACTGTTCTGGTTAGGTGATCATGGTGGGCAAGTACATTTCTTGTTTTGTTTTCTTATTTGTGAAATGGGGATCATTGCTAACTGTATAGTTCTCTGTCACATTGAGGAGGGTGCTTGTGAAGCAGCCAGCACAGGGCCTGGCATCAGGTAATTGCCCATTCAGTGATGGTATAATTACTATCTCTGCAGTCCCTGTCCTTCTTGGAATTTTTGAATGTATTTCTTGAAAGTCTTCACTGACTCTGGCAACACTGTTTGCCCCACCCTCAGAGCTCTTAGATACCGAAATGGCAAGTGGTACAGTATTTGCTGGGCACGGTTATATGCTTTTTCACCAGTACATTGGGTTTTTGAAGGGTGGAAACCAAGTCTTACCTTTGTTTTGTGATTGGTTGTCTTTTTGCCTCCCTCCCCAACACCATGCTGAGTGACTATAGAATCCAAGAACTAACTCTTAGTTGTTAGGGTAAAAGACATTTTTGTGCCAGATCAGAAGACAGCTTTCAGTTGAATCAGAATACTTGCTTTGAACCATGCTGAGTGACTATAGAATCCAAGAACTAACTCTAGATCAGAAGACAGCTTTCGGTTGAATCAGAATACTTGCTTTGGAATTAGAGGTGAACGAGGAAGGGGGAGCTGGAAGGAATTCAGAAAGGAGATTTTGCTAATTGTAATTAGTGCCGAACAGAAGTTAGTACACTTCTGTAGTTTTCCATTGTCAATCACATTGGATGATAATTATTTTTGCTATTATTTTTAGGTGGCAGATTGCAGAACATATTTTAAGAACTGCCACCCGTTTTGATTTGAAAGATTATGTTGTCGGAATTTTAGACATTGCAGGTAAAAGACCTAATTTTACTAAATAACAGGGACTTATGAATCTTGTAAATTACTTTCCTCTTGCTACTGCAAGTGTTTTTCTCTGATTTATTATGCAAATAATTGTAAATCCTATAACTGAGCAAAGCAAAACTTTTCATGTCTTTTAGAATCTGCTTCCTGGCTTAGTTCATTCTGTAACAGGCTTACCTTAATAGGCAAGAAGTATAAATTGGCTTACTGAGCTAAGATGAAGGGCAGTCTATTTTGGTTATTTCAAGTTGGCAAACTGCCTCTTAATGAATCAGATTAAGTGCCTCAGTTGCTTCCTTTACAATTTGTTTCTAGGAAGGCATATTTGCACCCTAAGTACAATGGAGAAGGACTATTATTTTACTACTTTAACTAAAAGTAATAATATCCTTATTTTCCTGATCTAAAATTTTAGGCATTACCCCTAAGGCTGAAGGAAAGGCTAATTTTCCACCGTGTGTCTTAAAATTAATCCCGCATGCGCCCTACCCAGTTTGGCTCAGTGGATAGAGTGTTGGCCTATGGACTGAAGGGTCCCAGGTCCGGGGTTCGATTCCGGTCAACGGCACACGCCCGGGTTGCAGGCTCCATTCCCAGTAGTGGGTGTGCAGGAGTCAGCCAATCAATTGATTCTCTCTCATCATTGATGTTTCTATCTCTCTCTCTCCCTTAATCTCTGAAATCAATAAAAATATATTACAAAAAAAATTAATCCCACATGCGTATCAAGCTGATGCAAGAGGGTTTCCTTGATTGCTAGCAATGGGATGGATTCTAATTTAAGTTAAACCTTGGCTTTGGAAAGGTACTGTAGGTTTATTCTCAGGATGAAGGAAAAGTGGAATAGGAATCAGGACAGTGGGAGCTCATGGCCCAGTGGTGTTGGAATGAGTTGACCCCTTCCATGTCTTGTTTTTAGGGATGACACTCCACTCAAGAACTAGAGCTGTCAGTGGGGGAGATTCTGATGGGCTGGGCTGGGGAAGACTGGTGCCTGCATGGATAATGCAGAGGAAAATTGGAGGGTTATAACCTGGAGGAGTGGGAGGAAAGGACCATGAGGTTAACTGCAGCCGGAGAGATCGTTCTCTTCAGGTTATCTGTTACATGGCTTCAGTCAGAGAACGGATTGCCAAATGCTGGAGCAGGAAGGGCTCCGAATGCCTCAAGAAAGCCCTGATGAATGAGTTACCTGCTCGGGGGCTGCTACAATTGTGGATGCTCCGGCTAGTTTCCCGCACCTTAGCATCAGGCTAGAGAATTTGGTTCCCGAGTGATGGTTATACCGTTGTGACTAGCTAGTTACTAACAACAGGAAGGGAGCCAAAGGAAGGCCAGGCATTATAGGCATGTCATTAGGGCAGCTTCACCAGGGAGCTGCAACTTCACACTCCCCGGGGAAGGGACTGAACGAAGGGAAAGATGGGCACATGTGCAGTGAGTCCAGGTGACGCTGGGAAGACGCTTGCTGCCAGTCAAACTTGGGAGCAGAGATCATTGGCCAGAGGGAACAGGACAATTCCCAAAACATTTGGGAACACATAATCCCCTAGCGCGGTTCTCAACCTGTGGGTCGCGACCCCTGAAAATACATCCTGCATATCAGATATTTACATTACGATTCATAACAGTAGCAAAATTACAGTTATGAAGTAGCAACGAAAATAATTTTATGGTTGGGGGTCACAACATGAGGAACTGTATTAAAGGGTGGCGGAAGGTTGAGAACCACTGCATCTCACTCCGTTGGCTCTCTCTTGGCTCTTTGGTTCCTTTGGCTCCTTTGGCTTTGCTCCTGCCCAGTGTGTTCTCTCCTTCGCCATGTGGCCATGCAGACCCCACATGCAGTGGACTGATGGACTGCAGCTGGAAGCGCCAGCTAAGCTAGCCTGATGCTGGATTGGACTCCGCCTTAACACGGAGCGAAAGCTCTGGACACTGGCCTTGATCTTAGCTCTGCTGAAAGCAGAATGGGACTTCTTCCTTGGCGGGACAAAGGGAAATGGGACTTTGAAAACCCAGGGGTGCCATTCCACAGAAATACAGCTTTCTACAATACCTCATTCTCCCGTGGGAGGGGGTGCAGGGAGAGGGAGCCTCCAGAAATTTTTATTCCAGCGGCACATCAAGAACCCCACTCCCTCCTATAATAAAGCTCTCCAACGCTGGGGAAGAAAATCTCTTTCACTTAGCAGAGACTGTATTGACAATGAAGTGGAGCTGATGCTGTAGATACAGGCTTTCTATACTAGTAACAGGGAAGGAGCAATTAAAGACGAGGTGCATAAAACTTCAGCTGCTGTTTGTAGAAGCCAAGTGAAGAGCTACCTGTGAAAGGCTTCGCGAGCTGTTTGAGAATGATAAGTATCATGTGAACAAACAAACATCTGGGGGATAGATGTGAAATACAGATGTGAGCCTGGGCCTACAGCAGCCATTTGGGGACCATGAGGGAAAGGCCAAGAGAACTGCAGAGACTTAGGTATCGGAGCTGCTGAGTGTCTACTTGCAGCCACCGACCTCCAGCCTTCTTGTTATTGGAAAGAAATCAACCCTTATCTGTTTAAGCCCTTGTAATGGGTCTCTGATAGCATCAGAATATAGGTCCTGATACCAAGTTTTAGATTTGCCACCTACAGAATGCATATTTAATGATATGACTGGCAGCTGCTACTTTTCTTTTGAAATTACTGTTACCATGATCACATATTATATTTAGTTAGATGCGTTAGTTCCCTAGATTGCGTATCACAAACGGGGTGGCTCTAACAGTGGAAATTTCCATCTCCAGTTCTGGCGGCCGGAGTCCTAAGTGAAAGGAGTTGGCAAGCTTGGTTCCTCCTGAGAGGGGTGGGGCAGTATCTTCCAGGCCTCTCTTCTTGGCTTATCGAAGGCCATCTTCTCTCTGCGTCTGCACATCGTCTTCCCTCTGTGGCTGTGTGTCCACTTTTCCCCTTTTTATAAGGACAGCAGTCCAATCAGTGACACTGGATTAGGGCTCACTCTAAGGAGGTCGCTGTAACTTGATTGTCTCTGTAAAGACTATCTCCAAATCTGGTCACATTCGGAGGTACCAGGAATTAGGACTTCAACACATCCTTTTGTGGGGTTACAGTTCAACCCATAACCACACATATAATGTATTGTCAATGAAGTTTTAGTCTCTCACCCTTTTTCTGACAAAACAGTTTTACAAAAATCAAATACTTCTTCTTTTAAAAACTATATTTTTACTGACTTCGGAGAGGAAGGGAGAGGGAGAGAGAGATAGAAACATCAACGATGAGAGAGAATCATTGATTGACTGCCTCCTACACACCCCCCACTGGGGATCGCACCCCCAAATGGGCATGTGCCCTGACCAGGAATCGAACCAAAACCACTGAGCTACGCCGGCCGGACTTGACTGTACTTCTTTATGAAAAATTCTCTCCCCACCACCCTCCCAAAGAACAGTGTTCTGTTTTGCAAATGACTTCTAACTTATACTTCTAGATTCCGGAATCAGTCAGGGCTATGAAGGGACCACCAGCTGTAGTTTTAGGGGGGCAACCATCAGGTTTTACGGCACTCCTGGATTTGGGAATTCACTTGGGTCAGTTTCAAGGCCATGACTGAGAAATACAAGAGTGTACCAGTACTGTTTGTTATTCCACATCCTTTGGAATGCAGTGTCAGTGTGGTCACAGTCCTACCTGTTGTGGGCCCTTGGCTGCTCTTGGTGAATTCACATGACAGTGATGTATGGAGGGTCATCCCAGCTGTGCCCCCAGGACACTGCCTCATGCTGTGACAATAGTATTCCTGAGCATCTCAGCCTTCCCTGTGAGTTCAGGAGGGTGGAACTGGTTACACCACATTCCAAGTAAAACATTTAAAAATGCTGAAATCACCACTGGTTTGAACTCTTTTTAAATCTGGGGGGGAAATGTTAGCCCACTGTTTGTATAGCTGCTTTCCTTGTCTTTGCAAATATTTTATGCATTGAGACCATTATCTCCCGAATGAAGCAGTGTCGTTTCTGCATTAAATAATAACTAACCTGTCCCGACAGGGTTTTTTTGATGATCACGTTTAGGTGACATTATGTGTTTGTAGGGACTTGTCTTCAAATAAAAGGCATAATTGAAATACAGCTGAGTAGGAATCAAGAGTGTGATTCGAGTGTGAGGTAAAATTGATGACATCCCTTAGAGCTTTATAGATGAATTACTTTATGGTGGCCTAGTTCCTGATAAAGCTTTTTTAAAACCTAAAAAATGTATTTTCCTGCACTCTAATTGTCCATCCTCGACAGCAGCAAAAAAGAAAGGCTGTTCCCCCTGCCCCCTCCCTTAGCAGTGATAATGGAAATTGCTTATTGCTTGGAAATCTATATTTGCCTGCTGGTGTGCCATTAAAAAGGGATTTTGTAGCGTGAATTCCATTTTTTATTTAACATAAGCCACAAGGGGTTATTTTCCATATTGGCAGGTGGTTGAATGGGCAGGTGACTTGAATGTGGTCTTTTTCAATCAGAGTGTTAACTTGCTGTTCAAAACCTATGTATGCCAAGGAATTAAAAGTGTTTACATGTGAGACAGAAAGCGGATGGTATTAGGGCTAGTTCTCTGCATCCACCAAGTTATTAGCCTCCCAGAGTCAGGAGCTCAGCCAAGGAACGAGGAAGCCCATTCTAACTGGTGCCCTTGTAGCCTGTGCTGGCTGCTAGCCTCCCAGCCAATTCAGGAATAAACCCCCGGGGGTCGGGGACAGGGCGAGGGAGTCTGGTTGGCAAACCATTCAGCTGTCATCCAGTTTAATTTACGTGGCCCATCTCATCTCCTATGATGTATTTTTGGAAAAAAGAACAATAAATCGAATCAGATCAAGCCTCTCCATCAAATGTTGGGGATGGAGCGTGATGTAAAGAGCCAATGAGAGTGCGGTCAGCAGCGCCCAGGGTGAGGGGAACTTCATTTCTACCGGTTTATTCAGCAAATGTATTAAACCGTTTAAAGAGGCAAAGAGGAAGTTTTGGATTAAAAGATTAGAGACATCAACTAAATGCAGTGTGTGGGCTGTAGATCCTAATTTGATCCAAATCACTGTTCAACTTTTTTCTTTTTGAGGTGGGGAAATTTGGATACTGGATGCTATCTGACTTATGGCATTGTTGTTACTTTTTAGGGATAGATAAGATAATAGTGTTGGGATTATATTTTAAAGAGTCCTTATCTTTTAGTGATAGATACTGATTTAGTTAAGGGGAAAATTATGTCTGGGATTTGCTTTAAGCTAATCCAGTCGAGAGTGGGGGAAGGTAAAAAGAAAAAAGATCGGAAACTGGTATGTGGGGTCTCTTCTATTTTTGACTGTTTGACATTTTCATAATAGAAAATTTAAAAATAATAATGACCTACCTGTGTTCTATTCTTTATGATGACTGCTAACTTTATAAGACCTACTTTTTAAATATTCTTGGGATAATAAATATTTTAATATACTGTATAGCCTTTTACCTCCAAGTAAGCTAAATATAAGTACAGTCACTAACTACAGCAACCAAGCCTCAAAGAATTGACAAGTTTTATTTAACGACCCATTTTCCTGTATTTGAACTCGATGCTGTGGAATAACGGGGATGTTTTATTCATCAGACTCCTCTTTCATTTTCGAATGCTGCCTTTGTAGGCATTAGCAGGTGTTTAATGAGCAATGGGAGGATTCTTTATTTGCTGAATGCAGTAGAAAGTCTTTAAAAGAAGTTTAAAATATGAAAGAATGAAATGGGAGAACTTGGAGAACATGAATGAGTCTGTTCTCTTGTATCCTGAGTGTATTAAGTTCAAATGAGGTGCAGTTTAATGTTTTGCAGTTTTATTGTAAACTGAGCCAAAGGAAAATCTTTGTGCCCTTTGCTCAGACATTCCTGTGTGACGGGAACACCAGCATGTGGAACATGGCCAAGGTGTTTCTGGGTCAGACCTGAGACCTCAAGTTTGGATCGTTGAGATAAGCCAGGGTTTACCAACAAACCGACCCCCATTTTCAGCGTTGAGCCATTACTTCCATTTTTGCATTTTATTTCAAGCTGCAGGGACTTCTTTGGAGTGCATGCTGTGTATTCAGCTCTGTGTTAGGTGCTGAGGAGCAAGGCAACCCAGATTTATGGTTTTTACTCTTTTGTTTAACTTGACTATAAACTGTCTCCTGCTCCCACTTGTAAATCAGCCCCCTCCTCCCCGCTAGTTCTCTTGTCTTTGTTACCTTTCTCTTTTTCTAGCAACATGGCCCTCTCGGCTTCTAATGATGTAATGCCCATGGTGATGGTAAAGTATTTGGATCTGGGAAAAGGTTGTAATTACGTTGAAGCAGTTTGGAAATGGGGTGAGGGAGGGTGGGGTGAATAGCTGCTATTAATGCGCAGGAAGAAATGTCTAACTTATTCCACTAAAAAATCCTGCAAGGTAAGAATCATTCCCATTTTAAATATATAGAAACATCGATGCTGAGAGAGAATCACTGATGGGCTGCCTCCTGCATGTCCCTTACTGGGGATTGAGCCCACAACCTAGGCATGTGCCCTTGACTGGAATCGAACCTGGGACCCTTCAGTCCGCAGGCTGACACTCTATCCACTGAGCCAAACCAGCTAGGGCCATTCCCATTTTACAAAGAAGGAAGGAAGCCCAGAGAGCTTGAGTAACTTGATCAGGGTCTCGTGGCTCCTAAGCATCCTTGTTGGTCAGTGCACCCATGTCTGTGGAACGTAAGATTGTAACTCACTGGCCATGTACATCTTCCAGGGCGCAGGTAATGAAGGCAGTTTCCAGTGAAACATGGCCATCTATTTTGACTTCGATGTTGCTTCAGTTTTTATTTTTTTCCAAGAATTTATTTATTTTTTAAAAATATTTTTATTGATTTCAGAGAGGGAGGGAGAGGGAGAGAGAGATAGAAACGTCAATGCTCAGCGAGAATCATTGATGTGCTGCCTCCTGCACAGCCCCCACTGGGAATCGAGCCTGCAACCCAGGCATGTGACCTTGACTAGAATCGAACCTGGGATCCTTCAGTCTGCAGGCTGATGCTCTATCCACTAAGCCAAACCGGCTACGGCGATGGTGCTTCTTATTGGTTCCATATGGGAAGTTGAGGGACAGGGAGGAGGGACACTTGGGAGCCGGGCATTTGTGCTTTTAAGTAGTTCACTCTGGGCACCGGCACAAACTTCAAGATTGCCTGAATTAGACAGAAGGCTCAGGTATTTTCTGTGTAAAAGGCACAGGAAGGACAGACAGCCTCCGGTAGGTTTGGTTACTCTGAAATGGCTTTGCTGGCTTTTTGTCTGCATTGCTGCTTTGAGCTTTGAGTTGAAAAGGTCTCCATGATGTTATATATAGAGAGCTCTTTGTGAACAAAGCTGCTATGAGCCCTGTGCATGGCAGGAGAGCTCTGTCTTCCCAAAGCTTGCTGCTGATAGTACTTTTGTGGTCTCAGATGAGAAGGAGATAAAAAGGGTAAAGGTTTACTGCAGATTCTTTTGAAGGCACATGGCATTTGTGAAGTGATAATGGTGGGCTCCAGTTGATCTGGAGGCTCTTTGGGTTAACCAGTGTATGTGCGTGTCCATCTTCAGCGTCGGGTTCCTGGTTCCTCTTCTGTGAGGAGCACCAAGCCAGGAAGGAAGTGTGGGCTTGGAGCAAACGTTTGAAAATAGAAGGTGGATAGAGAACAGCTTTTTAAGTAATGGACAGTTACTCGGGCTGCGGCAATGTGCCCAAAGACTGAGCATGGTCAGTCTGCGATGAGCATTTAAGTGGTGTTTCTTGGCCACAGGGAGTCAGGAATTGGTCAACTGGATGTGTTCTTTCGTTCTTTCTTTTTTAAATAATTTTTTACTTACTTATGAGAGGGAGAGAGGAAGTGGGGAGAGAAAGAAAGAGAAACATTGGTTTGTTGTTCCACTTGTTTATGTATTCATTGCCCTGACCAGGGATCAAACCTGCAACCTTGGCGTATTGGAACGATGCTCTAATCAACTGAGCTACCAGGCCAGGATTGGATGTTTGCTTTAAATGGACAATCTTATTGGTAGGAAATTAAATGATGGAGCGAGAACCTAAGTTGGCTTCCTGGACTTTACTTCAGATCTTTTATGTAGTTGTTGGTCAGAGCAGCTATAATAGAAGCATTCATTTAAAGAGGTTGTTATTAACTTCATTCTGAAGTAGTTTACTTTTGAGCTAACTTGCTTAATATGGACAAATTCCACTGTTCTGGCTTTCCACCTTCTTATGTGAATACGAAAGCCACATAGAAATAAAACCTTTAAGTTTCCTTCAGTGTTTTAGATATTACACTTCATTATTTTATGCTTTCTTAGTAGTAGCAAGTTTTTTTGGTCTGAGTCAAAGATGTTTTGTCCTGTCATCCACCCAGTCAGAAAAAAAGTTTCTGTCTCTTTTTGGAGAGCCCATTGGAGGATCTTTCTAAAGCCAAAGGAATTTTCCAGCTCAGTTGACATTTTTTGCAGTGTGTTTGTGGCATGGATCAAAATATTTATCATCTCAAGTTTCTTTGACAAGGGCAGAAAGAAATATTAGTGTAATTTCCCCGAACTACCATAGTAAATGTCAACCACTTAGAACAGTGGTCGGCAAACTGCGGCTCTCGAGCCACATGCGGCTCTTTGGCCCCTTGAGTGTGGCTCTTCCACAAAATACCGACTTCTGTGCATGGGCCACGAAGTTTCAATCGCACTGTACATGTGCGCCCGCACGTGGTATTTTGTGGAAGAGCCACCCTCAAGGGGCCAAAGAGCCGCATGTGGCTTGCGAGCCGCAGTTTGCTGACCACTGACTTAGAACATGTATCTTTAATGAGAAAGGAGGATATCTTGTCATCTGTGACAACATAGATGGATCTTGAGCACCTTAAGTTAGACAAAGACAAGTACTGTATTATATCACTTACTAGAGGCCTGGTGCACGAAATTTGTGCACTGGTGTGTGTGTGAGTGTGTGTGTGTGTGTGTGTGTGTGTGTGTGGTGGGGGTGGGGGTCCCCTCCGCCCAGCCTGCACCCTCTCGCAGTCCGGGACCCCTTGCTCCTTACTGCTCGGCTCGCTGCTCCTTAGTGCTGCAGTGGAGGCTGAAGAGGATCCTGCCACAGCTGCTGTGCTTGCCAGCCGTGAGCCTGGCTTCTGGCTGAGCAGCGCTCCAGCTGTGGGAGTGCACTGACCATCAGGGGGCAGCTCCTGTTTGAGCGTCTGCCCCCTGGTTGTCAGTGCGCATCATAGCGATCGGTCATTCTGCCGTTCAGTCAATTTGCATATTAGGGTTTTATTATATAGGATGTGTGGACTCTAAAAAGCCAAATTCTTTATCTTAATTAATCATCCCAACAAGCAACAGCCCTATGGTGTAGGGACTGTCATCTCTTCTTATATGTAACTAACTAATAGAAATGACGCAACTTGTTTGTGGACACAGAACCATTAACCATATCCAAGTATGAAGAACCAAGTATCCAAAAATTACCATTTGTTCCAGTTCTCTCTCTGACTCAAACCTTGAACCCCTGTGGATTGTGGCTTCCTGCTTTGTTTCCTGGATATTCCCCAGTGTATTTTGTCAGATTTGATAAGTACTTAACCATGAAGTTATGAAAACCAGATTGAGAGCGAAGGATTCTATAGAAGATTTAAAACATCAGTTACCACAAAATCTGTGCCTGATTATGATTTGAATCTTCTCATTCTGATTCTGCCTAGAATGCCTGTTCCACTTGTTTTTTTGGGGGGGGAAAACTACTCTCTTAGGTCTTAATGGAAGCCTTCAGAGACTTCTCCTTTTTGAAGTTTTTCTTATCTCTTGAGAAAAACAAGTGCTTTTTCCCCCTTAGGGCCCTTGTATCTTGCACTTGGCTCCACTAAACATAAATGTTTTCACAATTATTTTAAAGTCTGTAAGTTCTGTGTGAAGTGTGTGATGCCTTTTTAAAAACCTTTGTAGCATAGTGGTTCTCTAACTTCAGTACACATGGGAAGCACCTGGGACTCTCTCAAAGGCACACTGCTGAGCCCCGCCCCCAGGTCTGGGGTGGGGCCCAGGAATTTGCATTTCTAACAAGATCAACTTGATACTGATACTTCTGGCCTGGCCCACAATCTGAGAAACATGCATGTATCAGCTGACACATAAAAACATGTTAAATGAACACCTTCCTGTAGACTCTTTATTCCTCAGGACAAGTTGCTCATAATTTAAGGATGAAGAGAGATGAACTAGTGATCATCGGGTAGAGATTATAGAAATTACTGTAGGCTGTGTCTTCTTCACCAGGATTGTTAACCAGCTATTTTGAACTGAGAGGAGGGAGCAGAAAGGCAGACTTTTAACTGTGAAGGGGAAAAGGAACTTCAGATTTCTGTGCTTCTGCTTTGAGTCCTTAGGTACTTTAATGTGTTTATCAAAAATGCAAAAGCTGATTTCAGTTTGTATTATTCCTGTGGGATAGAGAGCACACAATAAGAATTCTACTTGGATTTTAAGCACTTTTTGGAAGCCAGGAGATTTTAAAATAGTTGTCCAGTCCTACATGAAGTCAAATTAATTGGTGTTCTCAAGTAAAAAATAATTTCACATATTGTATTATTTAAAAAAATAAATAACCCAAACTCAAACTCGGAAAATAACATGATGGTTACCCAGGGGATATGGTGTGGGTAATAGGACAGATGTTGTTTAAGGATACAGGTTTATGAGTTGTAAATAAACCCAATGTACAGTACAGTAAATGCAGACAATATTGTATTATAATCAATAAACTTGCCAAGAAACTAGAAATTAATTATTCTAACCACTAAAAAAGGATAATTATGTAATATGATACAGTTGCTAATTATTGCCTCAATTGCAATAGATACATTACAACGTACTAATATAACTAACATGTACACCTTAAATCTGCACAATGTTTTATGTCAAATATATTTCAATAATAAAAGGAAATTGTACTTAAGATAATCTAAAATTCTAATCTTGAGACTATTTGAGGGCTGGAACTGTTATTGGGACTGAGGAATCAAAGCTAATGGTTGTAGTTTTACTACATTGAAATTGTACAGTAGAATAAAGACTAGCAACGGTTTGCCAAATATAAGTATCTTCCCAGGTTTGTTGAATGAGTATGTTATTTTCTAAAATTTTCATTTGTTATATACAAATACACGATGTGAAAGTCTTTAAATTATTAAGCCATTTGTTTTTGTAAATATTTTGAATACAGTGAAAGTGTTGATTCTACTCACATGTTGATACCATTTCTCTTTTTGTTGTTGTTAATCCTCTTCCTAGGATATTTTTCCATTGATTGTTTTAGAGATAGTAGAAGGGAGGGGGAGAGACAGAAACTTCGATGTGAGAGAAACACATTGATTGGTTGCCTCCTCCACACGTCCTGACCAAGGCCTGGGATCGAGCTTGAAACTGACTGGAATTGAACTTGGGACCTTTCAGTCTGCAGGCTGATGCTATATCCAGTGAGCCAAACCGGCTAGGGCATGATACCATTTCTTGATCAATAGAGAAAGGAAATTGCAAACATTCAAAGCTTTCCCTTGATTTTTCTGTGATGTAATCACTGGAGGTACAGCTGTGGAATCCCCTTTTCAGGATTTTATGATCTAGTGACAAAGATGGACAGTTAACAGATCAGTTGCAATAAAACAAGGTAGATGGTGTTATTACAGTCTGGGTGGGGGCAGGGGAAGCCAGTGGTAGAGTGTTCAGTTCTTCAGAGGTGAGATTGGCATCAACAGTCTAAATTCTAGAAGAAGTGATAAGATACACAGATAATGTTGATAATGCTGGATGGGCAGTGATGTGTTAAAGGAAGCAGACAGATAAAGTGCTTTTGTTTCTAGAGAAAGAAATTACTTGTTTTAGGAGACCAAGGAAGCCCTCTGGAAGGATGATGCAAAGCCCCACCTGATCACCTCCTGTTCCCCCAGGACTATCCTTGGACAGGCCTAGAGAAAGAAATTACTTGTTTTAGGAGACCAAGGAAGTCCTCGGTAAGGATGATGCAGAGCCCCACCTGATCACCACCTGTTCCCCCCAGGACTAGCCTTGGACAGGCTCCCTTGCTCACCCTGTGTGCTGGCTGTTTCAGGAACACACCAAGCTTATTTCCACCCCGGGGTTCTCACATGCCAGTTGCATAGGAAGCCACTCCCCAACCCCCTTCTTGATTTGGTTCATTGTTAGAATATCACCTCCTCAGGGAGGCCTTGCTGACCTCTGTATCTAAAGCATGTACCCCTCCTCCCCATCAGCCTCCATTTCTCTCCTCTGTGTTATTTTTGTTCTGACACTTAGCACTGTAAAGAAGTTAGAGTGTTTTTGTTCATCTGTTTGTTGTCTTGTATTCCCAATTAGAATGTTAGTTTTATGATGGGAGGTGGCAGGAATTTTTTTCCTTTTCTTTTCTTTTTTTTTTTTTTCTTTTGTTCACTACTGTTTTCCTAGTGCCTGGAATATAGGAAGTATTTGATAAATATTTATTAAATGAACAAATGAACACTTAATTGCTTAAGGTATGAGTTCCAAGAGCCAGAAAAGAGAATGATTTTATAATTTCCAGCTTGGAGATCGGAAATCTAGAATTTATTTGGAACAGCCTGATGTGAAACACTAAGTTAAAAGTACTTCTTTATTAAAACATAAAACTAATATTATATTAGTTTCAGGTGTGCAACATAATGATTTTACATTTATATACCATATGATGGTGAGACACAAACTTTTGACTTCATTTTTGGATTGTTCCTGCTAATGTATAGAAAAATGTGATTGATTTTTATGTATTCATCATTCAACTGTACTGAATTCCTTCATTAGCTCTAAAAGGTTTTTCTTTTGTGTGTGTATAAATTCCTTAGACTCTTCTGTATACCAGCTTATGACACCTGCAAATAGAAATGGTTTTACTTCTTTCTTTCAAATTTGGATGTCTTTTATTTCTTTTTCTTGCCAACCTGCCCTGGCTAGAACTTTGAGCGCAGAAGTGAATAGAAGTGGTGAGAGCAGAGCCTTTACCTTGATCTTGATCTTAATCTTAGTGGGAAAGCGTGCAGCCTTTTACCCTTGAGTATGATGTTAGCTGTGCGTTTTTTCATAGATGCCCTTTATCAGGCTGAGGGAGTTCCTTTTATTCCGAGTTTGTTGAGTGTTTTTATTACCAAAGGATGTGGGATTTTGTCAAATGCTTTTTCTGCGGAAAATGAAACTTTTAGATTTGATTTCTTCTTTCTAGAGCGCGGATTGCAAGACCAAACTCTCCTCTCTCCTGCTGACCCCCACTGAGCAGGGGTTTGGGACTTGCCCACTTTCCTCCCTGAGCTCTCTGACTGCCTGGAGCGGTCTGTCCCAGGGTGAACTGTCCCAGATGCCTGGGACTGTCCTCAGGGAACAACTGATGACGGGTGTTGCCCTGTAAGTCTCAGAAACGGGCTGCTGGAATGTGCTGCCCTGTCTGGTGTGCACACCACCGCCGTGTTTGCTTGGCGGGTGTAATACTGTCAAAGCACTGTTGAATGAGCTGATTGCGAGCTGTTGATATAGTTCAGACCTTGGCAGTTCTCTAATCTCCTTGAAGCTTTAGTGTTTGATTGCATTCGTTTGCCCTGCAAATAGTCAATGATGTAAGTGATCTCAAAGTGAGAATATATCTAAAGCTGGTATTTATAATAGACAAGGTTCTAAGGAGTGCTGAGACCTTGTAAAATACACATAGGGACTTCCTGAGTGTGTAATAAAGACTTCTACTCGTTGGGGCCTTGTCAAGCAGCCATATTGCAGTCATGATTTGGTTGCATAGGACTTCTATTTTTGATGTTAAAATAACATCCCTTAAGTGAGTTGGTGAAAAATAAGCTATCAAGCATGAGAGGTGAAGGAATAGGTAGGATATCTAAAAATGGTGTTGTGTTAATTTAGTAAGTTCAATAGATTGAGGCATATTAGCTTCTTTGTTGGGAAAGTTCTGCTGTCCAATGCTACACCATGCTTTTATTAAGGTATTAAAATAGCACTAATATTTCTTAGAATTTTTGGCTATTTATTGGAAAAGCACATACATGTTTGGATCTCTTTTGAGGAGGGGGTCCTGTCCCTTTTAATCACTGAGTGCTGTTGGATGGTATTTTAGTTTTAGCTTGAAATTTTTATATTATAGTTCATCTAGTTACCAAAAATGCTGAGAATCTATGGCTATGCTCATATGGCTCAAACTCCACTGAGATGCCATGAGAAGGGCCTCAACATAATGTTTGATTCTTACCAATTAGCCTGTAAAGTATTGATTTGTGTTATTATTAATGACTTCATTTTGTAAAAAGAAAGCTGAGTCTTGGGCTGATTGCTCCCTAAAGCTATACTGTTAAATGGGGAGTGTGGATTTGGTTCCAGGCAGTCCATCTCCACATTTTGTACTTTTACGCACATCCTAATTCATCGACTAATTCTTCAGTCACATTCATGATAAATATTAGGATTTTAGTATCTTAGAGATGGTTTTCTCAAGCTTTCAGCTCATAATTGAAATAAACCCCTTTGGTTATATTCTTGACAAAAAAGTCAGGTAGTCTGAGCTTGAATGCACCAGCACTGAAGAGCTCATTACTTCACATTGGCAATCTTTTGCATTGTTGGATAAGTTCTTCCTTATTTTGAGGCAATCTGAAGGTCAGGTTAGCTTTTCTAGTAATTATAGTATATTGCTATCTTTATTTAAACATGCAGGCAATTAAATGCTCCATTTTTATTTTTATTTTTGTAACAGCTTTATTGAGGTAGAATTCATATACCATGCAGTTTACCCATCTAAAGTGTTTTTCTTATATTCATTGAGTTGAGCAACCATCATAATCAATTTTAGAACATTTCATCACCCTCAAAAGAAGCCCATACCCTTTAGTAGTTATCTCCCATTTTCCATCAACATCCCCTAGCTGTAGACAACTACTAATTTTTTTTTTTAAATAAATTTGCCTATTTAGGACACGATAGAAATGAAATGTTACAATATGTGGCCTTTTGTGACTGTCTTCTTTTACTTAACATAATGGTTTCAAGATTCATTTATCTTGTTGCATGTGTCAGATCTTCATTCCTTTTGATGGACAAAAATAGTCCATTTATGAGTATATACCACATTATGTTTATTCATTCATCATTTAATGGACATTTGAGTAGATTCCACTTTTTGGCTATTAAGGATAATGCTGGGATAAACATTTGTTTTGTTCCAAATGCTTTGTTGACTGAACAGTCTGGTTTCTCCCTGCCCCTGTACCATTTGCTTGCTGATTAATCTGAATATAATATTTTATATGGTAAAATCTTAGATAGTTGGTTTCAGTTTGGTTCCATTTTGCTGGATGTTTGAAAAAAATTTTTTTTAGATAGATTGATCAGTTCATTCCAACCTTTGTATACCTTGCCAATTGGTTAAACCTCCCATCTCTGTCTTCATCCACATCTTAGTTCATAATACTGTACAGGTTGGGAGTGTCTTCTCTAGCACAAGGCTTGTTACTATGGGAGAGGCAGGGCCGTCTCCTCCCAGCCACTGTTCTGTGTACAATCAGGGGACTAACATATTTTTATGTTCATATGAAGTATTTCAGGTTCTGAAAACATCCTTTTATTTCTGCCAGCACCAAGGTGGTCTGGTATTACAGGGTTATCCATGCCAATTTCTCATCTCTGTTTAGGTGAATTTGTTGTTTCGTGTTCCAACGCAGATCAGAATTTGAATTGTGGCTCTTGCACCGCTTACTCTCAGATTGACCTTGGGCAAGTTAGCGGAAGCCTAACCTGGTTAATCTTCTCATGTGGAAAATGGGGGTAATAGAGGCACAGGCTTCACAAAGTTATTGAGAGACTGAAGGAAGGGATTCATGCAGACTACTCATCGAGTGCAGGGCATGCACAGATCAAGTGCAGCCCTTCCTGTGCCTTCCAAGCTCCTTCCCTGGAGGTACCCGTTTCCCAAGGAAATGAAGCTGTGA
>NW_005371937.1:1038981-1048145 GCF_000412655.1 Myotis brandtii | reverse complement strand
GTGTGTGTGTGTGTGTGTGTGTGTGTGTGTGTGTATCAGCTTTAAATACCAAATACCAGGCAATCTTTTGTTTACAGCTGACAGCCACGTTTTCCTTACATACTTGGTAACTGGGCTCTATTGTCCCTGCGTTCTTGCCTCACTCCTGCTGCCTTGAGCTGCACTGTTGGTTCATTAGTTTCTGACATGGCTTCTTACTTGGTTCCATTTGTGGCTCCTGAACCACTTAAGCAGGAGGAGATGCTGACTCAACTCTGTTACCTGGGCCTGTACTTACCTGTGAATGAAGAAACTGTATTAGTTTCCTAGGGCTGCCCCAGCCAAACGTAAAACTACAGAAATTGATTCTTTCACAGCCCTGGAACCCAGCAGTCAGAAACGCGGCAGGGCATGATCTCTCGGAAGGCTCTAGAGGAAAATCTGTTCCTTTGCCTTTTCTAGCTTCTGGTGGCTGTGGGCATTCCTTGACTTGTGGCTCCATCTTTGTCTCTGTGGTCCCACTGCCTCTTCTTCTGCCTGTCAAATCTCCTTGAGCCTCACTCTGGTAAGGATGCTTGTCATTGGATTTGGGGCCCACCTGGATAATGTAGGGTAAATATCTCCTCTCAAAATCCTTAAGTGAATAACATCTTTTGCCATGTTAAGTAATATTTACTCTCTGATCATATTAGGCCTCTTCTTCTGCCTGTCAAATCTCCTTGAGCCTCACTCTGGTAAGGATGCTTGTCATTGGATTTGGGGCCCACCTGGATAATGTAGGGTAAATATCTCCTCTCAAAATCCTTAAGTGAATAACATCTTTTGCCATGTTAAGTAATTACTCTCTGATCATATTAAGTGATAGTCACAAGTTCTGTGCATTAGGATATAGACTTATCTCTTTGGGCGTGGAGGGCGTCATTCAGTCCACTACTGTAACCTAAAGCCCTAGATTGCTTCAGCTGACAAAAGCATGAATGTAAAATTCAGGATGCTAAGCAGACGAATATCACTCACTCTTGAAGCTGGCACTTTTCCTTCCAGAGAACTAGGTGACGTGTTGCATCGTTCTCTGTTTTTCATTCAGTAAAAACTTTGCACATACTAGACAAGGGTAGGCATGGGGGATAGATACCCTTCAAACATCAGAGATGCTAGGCCTGTCTTTAATTGGGTTTGCATTCCACTGGAGACGCTCAGTGCGTGGCCTTCTACTTTGAACACTGACCACCCGCTAGCCACCTAGACGTTTCCCTCACTTGTCTGCCCCCAGAGATGCCTGCCCGCGGTCCACATTTGAAAGCTTCGTTTCCTGGTTGAGTGCTTTATGTGAACATGAATATACACAGTGGCCTTCTGGGAGGAAATGGAGCTAATGCAGTTGGTGGGTGAGGAACAGCCATCCTTGTCTTCTCTTTTCCCAAAGTGAAAGCTACCCTATGGAGAAATCAGAGTGGGACATGGGTGTGTAAACTGGCTACTCTCATCCCTAAAATGGGCTTCCTCTCCAGTGTGTGATGCATGGAACATCTTCATTACTCTCTCTCTCCTCATGTATACAACTTGTTGAGCATATACAAAGGCCCTGACCCTGTGCCAGGTTTAGTCCTCATACAGCCCCCAAAGGGAGCTACATCCATGTAATAGATGAGGCAAACGAGTCTCTGAGGAAAGAAGTCACCTGTTTAAATCCTGTGGCAGGCACGTATCCTTTGGTCTGATCCAGAGCCCGAGTTTCACTGTTAAACCATCCTGCCCCTTCACTTGTCCTGCAAAATGGGGTTTCAGGTTTTGAGGAAACTGCAGTTATTTTAAAGGTAATTAGTGACCGACTCAAGGTCCACTTGTCTTTGGATATGCCTGGCTCTTCTGGTTTCTTCTTGGTTCACTCACAGAGTATATTGACCCTGGAATGAACAGATCCCCAGTCTTTTGAGTTTCTTTTCTTTTTTGTCATTGCTTTAAGCAGGAATGTGTTTGCAGGTCAGAGGAGAGGTTTGAGACGTCTTCGAAGAACTCAGTGTGGAGATGTGGGGAGACCAGGAAAAGCCCCCCAGCTTTGGCCCGAGGAGACCCAGGCAGGCTGTTTTCCGCTTGTGTGGAATCGGGGGCATGTTTACCAAGAAGAATCTGACACTTTAGTCTGCTCATCCCTTTGGAGTTTCCTGTTGCTCCGAGGCACCCACGGTTCTAGAAAATTCCTTTCTCTCTTCTTTCTCCTTCTCTCCCTTCCTCAAATACATATAGAACACTTACCATAAAACAGTATTCTTGGTGTTGGAGATACAGTGTGAACAGAAACCACTGAAAACCCTTGTCCCTGTGGGTGCTTATATGTGGGACAAAGAGGAAACCTCAGGAGAGCAAGAAGCCACAGCACGTGGTTATCATCTCGTGGACTACAGGTACTGGTGGGTAGGTCGTTTGGCAATAATTATTTTTATTAATCTGGGGAGAGAAATTTTGCAGATGTTTATTTCTCCTTGCTTTCTTCTGAGCTATCCTTTTTATTGATGTACAGGGTGGGGAAAAAGTAGGTTTACAGTTGTGAGTACATGAAACAGTTTATTGTTATATTATTATTTATTAATGTACTAGAGGCCCGGTGCACGAAAATTCGTGCACTAGGGAGGGGTGTTCCTCAGCCTAGCCTACACCCTCTTGCAGTCCGGGACCCCTCAGGGGATGTGCGCCTAAGCTGGCAGTCAGACATCCCTCTCGCAGTCTAGGAGCCCTTGCTCCTTACTGCTCACTGCTCCTTACCGCTTGGCTCGCTTCGCTGCTCCTTAGTGCTGCCTCGGAAGTGGGAGAGGCTCCTGCCACTGTGGCTGCGCTCCTCCGGCTTCTGGCTGAGTGACACTCCCCCTGTGGGAGTGCACTGACCACCAGGGGGCAGCTCCTGCGTTGAGCGTCTGCCTCCTGGTGATCAGTGCGCATCATTGCGACCGTTCTGCCATTCGGTTGAGCATATTACCATTTGTTCCTTTATTCCTCATACTAGAGGCCTGGTGCACGAAATTCATGCGTGAGGGGGGAGGAGGGCTCCTCAGTCCGGCCTGCACCCTCTCCAATCCAGGACCCCTCGGGGAATGTCCGACTGCCGGTTTGTGCCTGCACCTTTAACAGATGGCAGCTCCATTGTTGTTCCTTTCTCTTTATGCTTAAACCCATTGGAATTATTAGGTATTCCAAGTGTGTATACATTTTGGGGGGACACCCCGTATATATCTAGTCAGTGGTGAAAGGAACCAATGGTGGGTTTGGAATCCCCAGACAGGGAACCTTGCTCACTCCCTGCATGTCTCCCCACTCCACTTTCCACATTCGCGGGTAGTGGGAGAATCATTGTTTTCTCTCATTAACTCGGAAAAGCACGTCCTGTCACCCGCTGCCTGGCAGGAGCACACTAGTCCCCGAGTGAGCGAGGCTCGGTCAGGGCGACCTTCGCTCATGGGCGCTGGCACCCCAAGTGAATATTCCTCCTCTGCAGTCGCCCCGACTCTCCTGCTGTTTCACTGAGAGAACGGACCTCCTCTCCTCCTCTGGGTTCCCGATCTGGAACGCTGACCAAAAGCACCTCAGCAAGGGCCTCCCTGCGCCCACCAGGTGTGTCTGTCTGCACCTACTCCCACCAAAGCAACTGCAATCTTGTCGCCGCACTGGCCTCCATGGGAACAGGGAGTCACCACTCCGCCCTCTCACTGTCATCTCACAGGCGCCCACCCCAAGCACCCAGACGCACTCCAAAGGACATGAGCATGCAGAAGGAGACGTGCGCGCATCGTTTGGAGGACGTAGGCACGCCGGGGTTGATGGAAGTGTGGCGGAGGGGCGGGGGGAATGTGCACGTGCTGTGGTCTGGGACTGTTGCGGGCTTGAATGGGTGACAGTGAGCTGGGGGACGTTCGCACACGAAGTGGGGAGAGGATGCGCGCACTGGAAGCCTGCGCCTGCGCAGATCCGCAAACCCGCGTGGTGTGGCCAGGAGGACGTCAATCTGGCTTGCCGCAGTGGCTGTTCCTGGGATCATGCACCTTCTGGGCCAGGAGGCAGGACTGGCACAGCCGCTCCTCGGCGCTGATGGCCCTCAGGCGCTGCTTCAGCTTGGCCCGCAGGCTCCGCTTGGCGCTGCTCACAGCTGCTGCCGCCATGTGGGGAGTACAGGCCGCTCTCTGCCGGGCCCGCCTCCCTTGCCCCCGTCCCTGTTGACGCAAGTCCCCACTCACCCGCGCCTGCTGTGCATGCAGCCTGCTGAACAGTCGTTATGTGATAGCGTCCTGGACAATTTGCATAGTCCTCTAATATTAGTATAGATTTCCATCTGAACAAGGGGCAAAAGCAGGTTTACAGTTGTGAGTACTTGATAGTTTATTGTTATATTATTACTTATTAATGTACTAGAGGCCAGATGCACGAAGATTCATGCAAGAATGGGCCTTTCGTCCCCTGGCTGCCAGCACTGCCTTTGCTCCTGCCCGGAGCCGCCTTTCTGCCTTCGTTCCGGCCCGGAGCTGCCTTTCCACCTTCCCATGCTGCCCAGAGGCCTGGAGCAGCTGGGGTGGTGTGGAATGCCTGCATTGTCGCCCTGGCAATGATGCAAGCGTCCCTCCCCGCCCCCGGCCGCTCGGCGCCTGCATATGCAAATTAAGTCAACATCTTTGTTGGGTTAATTTGCATACCCACTCCTGATTGGCTGATGGGTGTCATGAAGTTACGGTCAATTTGCATCTTTCTCGTTTATTAGTGTAGATTATTTTCCATCTGAACAACTGTAAACCTACTTTTGCCCCACCCTGCATTTTTAAAGGAAAATCACTGAGTTAATGGTGACTCTCATTTAGGTGCTGCTTCTAATTCATTTAAGGCTTATCAGCTTTTGTGTGTTGTCTCACCACAGATGGGCTGTGCTTCTGTTTAAAAGAGGGGCCATTAGTACTTGCATAGAAACTTAATCCGGGTTTAGGACTGTCAACAGATGCTTTATGAAATCTGACAGCGATTAAGAAAAGAACCAATTCCTTTGTTTGGTTTGGGAGGATTGGGGCCCAAATGTAGAAGCATAGTCATTGGCAGTCATTTCAGTGCTCATGCCTTTTAGGAAAATTAAAAGCCGGAAACCTTGCCTTCTGCAGAGATCTGAGATTTAGGATGGATGGGTCTAATTTGGATTTGCATTAGCATTTAATGGCCCAGGGCCCTTTCCTGTGGCCTGGTGCACATTTAGCTAATGAATCCCTTCAGAGGGGACCTCTTTGGCCACAGGAGGTCATGTCCAGCCTCCCAGTCTGCAAGTGCCAGAAGGAAACCGGGCTCAGCCATCGCAGGGCTCACCTGCAGGGCTGTTTTTGTGCTCCCCATTCCCCGGGATTGTTAGTTTATAAAAATCAAAGGGCCGAGGCAGAAGCCCAAGTGCAGAGCCTGAGTTATTAACTTGGCTCCTCTGGCCATTTTTCACAGCCTCCAGCCACCTTCCAGCCAGACCCCGTGCCCTGCTGTGGTGGGCGCCTTTCTCACCTCTGCCTGCGGGTCTGCCTGTAAAGCCCTCATTGAATTGAGTTCAGACTGTTGATTCCACTTTCCCGTGTACAGCTTGTCAGTTCTCTCTGCTCTGCTGCCCTCGTGTGAGGACTTTTCTTGGCTGGCCTTGGGGCAATCATCTCTTAGGTTCACAGATGCTGCTTTGTTTGGGGGAGGGGGGTGGCAGCCCAGGGGCCTCTGACCATTCTGGGAAAGTAACTGAAGAGTGGTCTGGATCCCAGAGCCAGCTGGGCCGGAGCAGAGTGGTGGCTGCTATCCCAGGACAGGTCGGCCTGGTGCGCAGGGAACTGCGGAGCCAGAACGAGACCCGAGCCTCGTGCGGACCCCGAGCGTGTTTTCTTCGCTGCTCTTTGTAACCGAGTGGATGTGAACCCAGCTGCATCCATCCTGACCTTTGGAGAACTCCCAGACTCCGAATTGGACTTGACAATAATGAAGTTTTGGTTGTGACTTCTGGTGATTCTATATGTGGTGGAGGCTTAGATGTTTAAATGTGTATGGATTTTAAAAATTAAGAGTAGCTTTCAATACTGAGTGACTGAGTAGAAGAGAAGGGTGGTTTTTCCCCTCTTTGAATTATAGCTAAAAATGAGGACTGAGTGATGAAAATAAAAGGTGGTTATTTTGCAGCTTGATAATGAATCAAGGCATGTGGGCGTCAACACTTAAATTTTACAACATCACAGAAAGGGACAGTCAGATATTCGGAGCCCTGGTGATAAAGCATGTTGCCCCTCAGGAAGTAGTCTTGCAACTCCCATCCTCCTCCCCCACATGAAAACAAAAAGACCTGAGTTTCTTCAAGTGTCTAAGAACCAATTTTCAGGAGTGACAAAGGAGTAAAAAACACGATAAATAGCACTATGGGAATATCATAGGTAAATTCTAGACTGGCCCAAGATCTGGAGTTTTTAATGAAAAAATTGCGAGTGGCGAAATGGGGAGGAGAACCTATAGATTAAGGATTTTAAAAGATCTGCCTTCGAATCTCTTTATTGACCGTATTTGAATCCTGATTCAATTTGGAAATTTTTACCCTTGATTGGAAATGGGACAGAATTAGGGAACTATTTAAATTTTTTTTAGGAGTGATAATAGTTTTATGGTTGTTTTTTTTTAAATAGCCCTATCCTATCTAATAAAAGACAAAAAGGGTAATTGACTGTACCTTCGCTATGCTTCCCATTGGCTAAACAGCACCATATGCAATTTGCATACTGCAGGCAGGGCTGGCCAGTGCCAGACGCCATCCGGGCCCCATGTGTGGCCCTGGGTGGCTGGGCTTAGGCGGCACGATCGCATCACCCAAGCCCCAACCCAGCCGGGACCCCTATGTGCCGCCTAAGCCCCGCTGCCAACTGGGACCCCATGGCAATCCCAGAGCAGGCAAGTGCAGAGGGCAGCAGGAAAGTTCCCCCCAGGCAGCACCCAGCAGGGCCTGCCCCAGGTCTCTGCAGTGATCCGGTGATCCATGAGCAGGAAAGCGCAGCCTGCAGGCAGCACCCACCCTGGCGACAGCTCAAGGGAGAGAAAAACACGCAGTGGAGGCCAGGAGCCTGAGAGATCAACAGAGAGGGGCGCCTGCTCCAAGCCTCCACGGTGTGGCTGGGGGCAGGCCCCCAGCAGACACATACACACACACACACACACACACATACACACACACAGCGCCTGCTCTGAGCCTCCAATGTGGCTGGGGGCAGGCCCCCAGCGGACACACACACACACACACACACACACACACACGGGACGCCTGCTCCGAGCCTCTGCTGCCGGACTGTGGCCGTTAGTAGGACATCCACTGAGGGCTCCCAGACTGTGAGAGGGGCAGGCTGGGCTGAGGGAACCCCACCCCCCAGTGCACGAATTTCGTGCACCGGGCCTCTAGTATTTTAAAATATTTGTGAATGAAATAGTGTAATTAAGATTGATTTCAAATAACATGCCAGGGGAGAATGTGGATGGGCATTGTGAAGTAATACTGGCCCTAGGCAGTGAGTGGGAGGGGGAGGGCTTCTGTTTATTTTAATGTTTGTTGGAAATTTTCCATAATTAGAAATAAAAAAGAGAGATATGTAAAGGTATCTCTGGAAAAGCCTGTTCTAATATAAAAGCCACATATGTTCATCATAATAAATACAGGTAAAGTAATTCTGTCTTTGAGTTAGTTACCTTGAATACCTGTTTATATGTGTGTACGTATACTAGTACATGTCATTTTTTTGGATAAAAATGAATACTATTGTACTCTGTTGGAACTATTTAGCATGTTGTTCTAGGCGATTAAGTACTCTGCTGAAACCTTTAGAACTGAAAGTAGAGAAATGTTTGATTTAATGCTTACATTAAATGTGATTTTTATTTAACTATTTCCTTATTGTTGAATAAATGGGTGCTTACAATTTTGGATCTTAGGATGAATGCTATGATGAAAATCCTTCTCACTAAATCTCAACACATATCCTTCTTTAAATAAATTCCTTGTGAGTGTTAAGGCAAGATCCATCTCCACTATTTTAGTTAGCTTTTGCTTATAGATATATTCAATATATACTTGTAGTAAAGATGCCATCTTTTTAACTGAGGTTTGGCCATGTAGCATCTGTAAAATACGACGACTATTCAACATTTTCATCAAGTTAAAAACTGATCCCACCCTATGCTCTGACATTCATTAGTCTGAACGTAAAAATTCCCTTGTAAGCAAGGAGCACTGAAATTGCAATAGAAGATGACCGTCAGCGCTCATATTCCATACAAGTTTGGAAAATAACTTAATTTTGTCCTCCCAGTGTTTTAAAATGCTTTGGGTTGGGAGCGTTGGGTGTAGCCATCTGCTAGGGTTGCTAAGGACCTCATAGAAACATGTATTTTGTAATCAGAGTGAAGGAGAATATAGGGGGCAACCTGGGGGGTTAGCAATCTGAATCTGTGCCACTAACCAGTATCCTAATGCACATTCTTGTTAGCCTATAATTACGTCACTGCCCCTTCCTTAGGCAATAATCTGTTTTCCTAAATGCTCCCAGTTTACCAGGGCCACAAGCCCAGAATTTAACAGCTTAGCCAGAGGGGAGGTCACTGGCACCACCCAGGCCAGGCCTTTAGCTGTAATCTTACTTCCCCATCCTAACTAACTGAGGTAGGGCTGCAAAAGCCCGGAAGTAAGGAAACAAAGAATTTAGGAATATATATAAAGAGTAATCTCATTGTATAGGGGGTTCAGGCTTTGGATCTTCGAATCCCCTGAGCCAGCAGTGCTGCTTTGAATAAAGGTTTCTTTTCCCCCCCGAGTCTTCTGAGTACCCGTTGTGTGTTTTCCAGTCGGCTGGAAAATTCTGCAACAAGAGGTCGAGTTCTCCCTCTCCCATATTTCCATCTGTTTTCTCCTTTCCTTACTCCCAGCAGCAGTGAGGGACTGGATCATCCTTGAAAGGATGGACATGAAATTGATTTGTGTTTCCAAATTCCACACAAGAGCCTATACATTTCCCATCTCTGGATAAGGGAACTTTTAATAACTACAGAGTGAGATGTTTGATATTGGAGGTGAGTAGGTAGGGGGTGTTGGGAGAGGTCTCTTTGTGCCTACAGATAACAGGAATATAAGTTTATTTTATTATTTTATATTGTATTATTTTATTTTA
>NW_005371937.1:1021221-1038892 GCF_000412655.1 Myotis brandtii | reverse complement strand
AGACAAGTCTTTTGGTTGCTCTCTACTCCCCCCCCCCACCCTGCCATTTGTCTCTGGATCTATTCTTATTCATCAAATTATGTTGATCATTATATCCCACATATGAATGAGATCATGTGATGTTTATCTTTCTCCGATTGGCTTATTTTGCTTAGCATAATGCTCTCCAGTTCCATCCATGCTGTTGCAAATGGTAAAAGTTCCTTCTTTTTTTATAGTGGCGTCATATTCCATTGTGTAGATGTGCCACAGTTTTTAATCCACTCATCTGCTGATGGGCACTTAGGTTGTTTCCAAATCTTAGCTATTGTAAATTGTGCTGCTATGAACATAGGGGTGCATACATCCTTTCTGATTGGTGTTTTTGGTTTCTTGGGATATAGTCCTAGAAGTGGGATTATTGGGTCAAATGGGAGCTCCATTTTTAACTTTTTGAGATAAGTTTCATTCTTAAAATGAGAAACAATATGAAGTAGCTCATCTAAAGTCAGTGCTAATGATGAAAACGAGACTCCCACCAGGCCCTGTGAAGGGTAGCCAGCCCCATGAACAGAAGTACCCTGGACCCTTCCTTTAGCCTTATAGACCCACTGATGTGGAGTGTTGCACAAAGCCTTAGAGCAGTGGTTCTCAACCTTCCTAATGCCGCGACCCTTTAATACAGTTCCTCATGTTGTGGTGACCCCCAACCATAAAATTATTTTTGTTGTTACTTCATAACTGTAATTTTGCTACTGTTATGAATCATAATGTAAATATCTGATATGCAGGATGTATTTTCATTGTTACAAATTGAACATAATTAAAGCATAGTGATTAATCACAAAAACAATATGTAATTATATATGTGTTTTCCGATGGTCATAGGCAACCCCTGTGAAAGGGTAGTTCGACCCCCAAAGGGGTCGTGACCCACAGGTTGAGAACCGCTGCCTTAGAGGAAACTTGTGAACTCCAGCTTAGTGGTTTAAAGGCCACGGATGTACTGTGGACAGAACTGTGTTTGAACACTATTGTGCTGTGGACAGAACTGTGTTTGAAGACTACTGTGCTACATGTAATTGGCAAATTACATGAACTTGTGTCTCAGTTCCCCCATATGTAAAATGGTGGCTAGCAATTGGACCTACCTCATTATTATATTATTTACTCCTCTACTCTTAAGGAGTAAATAATATAATAAATGGAATAATACACGTGTTTAAAGTGATTAGAGCAATTCCTGGTGTGTAATAATGGCTTTATAAATAATTATGGGTATGCTAGCCTTCTTAGCAGCATTTTAGGCATCTGTCTAATATAGCACAGTTATTGCATCAATAAGCAGTCAGCAAATGCTATTACCTGGCCAGTTTGTGTATTATAATAGTAAGTTTAATTTAACTCTTTCAGAACAATGAGGATACCCTTTTTTCTGAGTTGACCACACCCTATAGAAGAGGACAGATTAGGCTTCTGATTTTCTCCCTCTTGGGCTCTGCAGAATCAGATCCATTCTGTATAGAGTCCCTACTCTAACACAATCACATTTAAATCATACTGTGCACCTACAGAGTTTCAGCAGATGTGTTGCTATTAAGTTATTAATAACTAATTGGGTGCTAACTACGTGCCCTGGAGTTCTTGGAGCTGATAAAGAGCTGTCACCTACTGTGCCAGGCCTCTGTTCAGCTCTGGAAAATCATTTGTGGCAGCTGTGCCGAAGCTCACTTTTGAGTGTTAGGTTTCAAACATTGTCTCCCACAAGTCTTGGCTTTATTTTTTGCATTGTGAAACCTTTCTGTGAAACTGATGTGACTTGCTGTAAGTAGAAATCACATGTACTATTTCCAAAGAAGGGCGTGGTCAATATTTGACCATAGGTTTTCATCTCTGAGGGGGTAGAACTAAGTGAACTGTGTCATTCAGGGAGGAAATAAACGCTGCTGAAGGGAATTCAAAGGTGGCTCTAAAGCCCAGTGGGTTTTTGGGAAGTGACTGTTTCTGATGGGCCTTTCACTTGGGTCTTACAAGATTTAGCTTCAGCACTAAGGATATGCTTCCCCCTCTCACACCCCCAATTGTTCAAACTCTATCCCAGTTGGTAATAGTTTGGCCTTCTTTAACTGTAAGAAATCTTGGAGGTGGAAATCCTGGGTGCAAGTCAGCATGCCAGGAATGATCCATGATACCCAAGATTTATGGAACTATATAAAATCAAAAGAGATATTTTGAATGAGATAATGATTGAAAATTTCCCCCCTTTATCTCCTATTACTTGTAAGCTTTAGATTGCTGGAACTTTCTGCCTCCTGCTTTGAACAGGCAAGATACTCATTTGTCTTCAAGTCAGTTCACGGAGAGAAGGTGGTGTTGCTTTATGGTTGACAGAATCCATTTTCTCCTAGGAAGTTGTTAGAACATTAGGGCTGCCTGGTTTGCTTTGTCTTTTAAAATTAGCTTCATAAATGCACACAATTGAAGAGGATCCTGAGCTTGAGTATTTCATTTCCTCTATCAAACTAAGAGCATTTAAAAAAATCGAAGTATTTCCAGACCAGGCATAAAAATATAGTATCAAAGATATAAGGGAAAACCGAAGATGAAAATAAATAAATAGAAGCCCAGGCTTAGCAAATATTGACAACGATTAACACCTCTTTTTGGTTAAGTTGGCAGAAAACCCAGTGTTTGGGTTGAACCACAGAAAAGAAAAACTATCCAGTTGTGGTTGATGGCTTTGTCCACACTCCACATGTCCCTTCTATGCAGTGCTTGGCTGCCTGCTGTCTGAAGCACCTTTCTGGGTTGGGCCTTTCTGCTCCGAGTCCTGGTGGAGACAGTCTGATGGACAGGTTTCCAGCCTCCCTTGCAGCTAGTGCCTGGAGCATGTGACCTGGACTCCATCAGTCACATACATCTGCGGCAGACTTGGGATCTGTTGCTGGTTTTGCAAAGACACAGGGACAGTGGAAAAGCCATTTTGGCAGTGGCTACAGCTTCCTGTTGATAAGGATGGTGGTGACAGAGGAGGGCTCTCAGCACCTTAACTGGCTTAGTTCCTGAACTTGGTTATCTAGCCAGGTGCTGGCTAATTTTTTTATGTAAAAGGCCTGCTGGTAGATACTACAGGCTCTATGGGACATACGTTCTTTTTTTTTGGAATTGCTCAACTCTGCTGAAAGCAGCCATAGGCAATATGTGGTTTTGACTAGAGTTTGCCAATCTCTGATCTATCCTATGTAGTGATTTTGGGAGCTGAGCTACCTAATACTTTTCAATAATTTTTTTTCTTCTTAAATCAGGCAGAGTAGGTTTATATTGGTTGCCTCTAGGATACTCACTCCTACTTCCAGACTCCTTAGTCCTAAATTACTGTGTGTAAATTACTGGGCTGTAAAATCCCACCTGGTTCATACAGACACAGGTAGGGGTTGCATCTATCTCCAAAGAGATGACAGCTCTTTTGGGGTAAATATGGCTTACTCCTGATTATCTGCAGTAGATCATTTAATTCTTTTTTTTAAAAATATATTTTATTGATTTTTCACAGAGAGGAAGGGAGAGAGATAGAGAGTTAGAAACATCGATGAGAGAGAAACATCGATCAGCTGCCTCCTGCACATCTCCCACTGGGGATGTGCCCGCAACCCAGGTACATGCCCTTGACCGGAATCGAACCTGGGACCTTTCAGTCCGCTCTATCCACTGAGCCAAACCGGTTTTGGCAGATCATTTAATTCTTAACTGAACTTAGCCTCTTTGTTCAAAACTCTTCTTAGAATTACACATCCCAAAACACTTCCATTTGAAACTTTTTTTTTCTCCATGGGGGTACCGTGTACCCTTTAACCAGTCTTCCCAATGGTGCATTCTATAGGACCATATCAAAACCAGGAAATTGACGTTGTCAAATTCACAAACTTTATGCAGATTTCACCAGTTTTATACATACTCACTTATATATGTGGTATGGGTGTGTGTGTGCATGTGTGTAGTTCTGTGCATTTTTATCATACATGTCGATTCATGTAATCACCACCATAACTAAGACATAGGACTGTTCCATCACCGCCAAGATCCCCTGTGCTACCCCTTTATAGCCACAGGGAGCCCTCACCCTCCTCCCTTACCCCTGACTATCACGGATCCATTGTCATTTCAAGAATGTTACATGCTTGGTATATAACTTTTGGGGATTGGCTTTCTTTACTCAGCACAATCCCCCCCAACTCATCCAAGTTGTTGGCACCTTTTCATTGCTGAGCAGCATTCCATGGCATGGATGTAGCTGTTTGACAATTCCTCTCTTGAAGGACATTTTGGTTTTTCTACTCTCGGGGGCTTTTACAAATAAAGCTTCTGTGAATAATCATGTGCAATTTTCTGAGTGCACCTGAGTTTTCGTTTTTCTGAGGTAAATGCCCAAGAGTGCAATTGATGGTCCATGTGGTAAATGTGTGTTTTGTTTTATAGGAATCAGCTGAGCTATTTTTCTTAACTAGACACAGACAACTTGGAATGGTAGTTTTTGGACAGTTCTCCGGCTTTCATTTTACTCTCATTCAAACCATAATGGGTATTAATTTTCCCCAAACAGTAATTGCAGTTCTACATGCCAGGTATACTAAACACCAGACTTTTCGATTTAATCCTCAGAACTCCCCAAAGAAGGGTCAACACCATCATTTCTGTAGAGAGGGAAACTGAGCCACAAAGTGTGTCATTAACTTGTTAAGTCCATCCAGGTTTTTAAGAGGCAGATGCAGCAATTCAGACTCTTGACCGCTTTGGAGCTAGCGCTGTTAGTCACCCTGCTAGACTGCCTTTTAAATACTATTGTATGGCCGGTGTTGCTGAGTGGTTGGCTCTTGGGACCCATGCAGTAAGGGTTGCCGGTTTGCTTCCGATCAGGGCACATGCCTGGGGTGCGAGCTTGATCCCCGGGGGGGCATGCAGGAGGCAGCTGATCAATGTTTCCCCTCTCATCGAAGTTTCTCTCTCTCCCTTCATCTCTCTGTAAAATCAATAAAATAAAATAAAAAAGCCCCACTGTATGTTTGATGCACTCGATGTCTTGAGGTGTTCTCTTATCAAGTGACCCGATTCTGATCATGGCTTTTCTTTTTTTTTAAGTGCACGAGGAGCTCAATGTTTGACTGAACTGATCTGTGCATGGTCACCTGAGAATATTCTAACAGTGGAAGTAGTAAAGGAAACTGTTGTAGGGTATAATGAACCACAGTGGGAATGAAGACTTTCTGAAATTAAAACAATCCTAACAGATACAGGTAGCAGTGGGTTTATTACCCATGTCAGGCCCTCATACTGGATCTTATTTGGATGACTAAACATTCCAGATTCCCTGGCATCTTTAAGGAACCCATCCTTTCCATCCTCGAATGCCTTCATGTGTTCCAGTCACAGTCCTAGGCTCCAAGGATGCAGATAGAAGACACTTAGCCTGCCCCTATCAGGGTCCCTATGTGCCCACAAGAAGGGGGGCCGGGGTTTGAAACTGGGCAGCAAGAGAGTATCCAGGGAAAGAGTGAAATACTCCCAACTTACTGTGGTGTAAGAGAAATTTTCTTCTGGAATACACATCTTGAAATTCCAAATTCTGTCCTGAAACAAAAAGCATTTCATTTTATGCCAATAGCTAAGTGCAGGGTGCTTGCTTGGGTTGAGCCCAGGCTAATGTCCCAAGGGGATGTCTGCCCCTCCTCAGCTTTCTGGAGCAGAGCCCGCCCTCCTGACACACTCACTTGGCTGCCATCTGGAATACACTTCTAAAGAGAGTGGGTAGGAATTGTTCTATTAGGTCCCATTACCCTCTGTCGGAAGAATAATGGCATATTGCTTGAATGTTTCCCAAGAGAATGTTTTCATGTGCTCTTTGTGTATTTCAAACTCCAAATGAGAAGACGAGTAATGGTTTGCAGTAGGGGGTGGGGTGGGGTTGGGTAGTGAAGTTCCACTTGGAAATTCTGATCTTTGCTGAAGCAATTATTTATTTAAATGAGAAAATAAAAGATGTTATCCTTGAACTGCCTCAGCAAGCCCACAAGTTAAGAACTGCATACAGGTTCAATATAGTATATTGATGTGCTGGTTCAATGTAGTATAGTGATGTGAAGGAGCACCCAGATGTGAGTTTAAAAGAAACTAGTGCCAATTTTGGGGTTTGATCCGAATCACAACAAG
Organism: Myotis brandtii; assembly: GCF_000412655.1. Classification (NCBI taxonomy): domain Eukaryota; kingdom Metazoa; phylum Chordata; class Mammalia; order Chiroptera; family Vespertilionidae; genus Myotis; species Myotis brandtii. Next base: position 1,032,709 of record NW_005371937.1, on the reverse strand, counting down.
GCTTTATTATGTTAAGTGTAGTGCAGGGTTCTTTGTCTGTATCTTGACTCCTCAGAAGTAGGTCGTCCTATTTTATATATGAGCAAAGTGACACTTCCAGTTTTACTTTTTTCTCTCTCTCAAGATCATATGGCTGGCGACAGCTTGTAATTGGTAGAGCCTGGGGTTTGGTGTTTGGATCCTGCTTGATGTCCCTAAGCCCGTTATTTTAGCCCGAGCTCTCTGTTCTGCTTGTCAGATCAGACTATGAATAAAGAACACCCTTTGTAAATAGTAGCCTGAAGGTCCTAATAGACAGGGCACTGGGTTTTACTACCAAACTTAATAAGGTTTCTCTCGATTTCTGCTTGTCCTTAATTCTCCTCAAAAGGGGAAATAAAACCCGAACGCACCAGGGATTTCGATGCCTGCTAATTTTGTTTTTCCCTGTAGAAATGCAGTGTTACACAGTGAGTGTATGAAATGCACAGCTGTACACTGCCGCTGAGAAATGTGATGCATGAGAGTTGAAAAGCTGAGTCAAGGAAGCCAAGGGTGGGACTGCATATACCGTAATCCTCAATCACTGAAAGCCAGCGAAGTCTTACGGAAATGGCCATCGCCACGTACCCCGGAACATGAGCGGGAATGTGTAATACAAGATTTTTGTGGAATGAGACTCATGTTTGAAGGGCAGAGTGGGGAGTTCTGCGTAAAACTGCTGAGAAGCAGCCAAAACAGAGCTGAGGAATGATTAAGCCCTGGCCAGGAGAAGGGAAATTTGGCACCTGACTTCATAGGATGCAATAGTTATCCAACCCTGGGATGCATCTGCATTCTCAAGAGGAAGACCATGAGCCTGGGGGTGATGACTGAGTGAGGGAGAAGTTTTGTGTTGGAGGCCATGTGTTTCTAACCAGCAGTGTTCTTTTCTGAGGAATAAATACTTCTGAGCACTAGTGTGAACATTTATTCAAATTAAATAAACATTTCATCATCAAACGCACCATCGAGTTTTATTTGGAAATTTATTAATGCAGTCATTTCGACTGCTTTGTGTTGTTTTAACTCTTGATTTGCAAATGAGCATCATTGTCAGATGTGAGCATTTGGAAGGGGCTTTTACCGCTGGATTTATGGCTTGCTTTTCTTGTTTACTTTATGTTGTAAACTAATTTTAACTACCAATAAAAGTTGTAGGAATCCTATTTACATCTGAACAATGATTCAGCAACTTGAACCTATATTTTTGGCTGTGGAGTTGTCTTGTAAAAAGTTTATATGATTCCATTGACTAATGGCTCACACAAATTATACATGTATCTGTGTGAATGTTTATATTTCTTTCCGCATTGCCCACATTTTTAGAACCGTACTCACCAATCTCAATTGCACGGGTGCATTTGGACATTCTCTGTTTCATTTTTAAAAAAAGAAAAACATAAATTTCTTTATGCTACCAGATGGGTGTGTTGCCCATAAGATAAAAATCCCAAAATACTTAACAGACCATCTGGTGTCTTGGTTCAGGGTTTAGTTGATTAAGTTCTTGCGTCCTGATTTCCAGTCTCAGCAGTGGTGATCTTACCCTCTTTGGATTTCTACTAAAAAAATTGTTTCTACTTTGTCTTATTGTTAGATGGCACCAGCCATTCATTTATGTGCTCATGCAGTTCCCAGTTGACTGGTGCTGGCATGTCCCGAACAGGCCTGATGAGACGGGAGGACGAGGCTTTTAGTTCATGGGACACAGCTTTCTCCAGAAGATGGTAACTGGTCCATATGGGCATTGACCTTCCCTGGATTCACTGGCAGTGAGCTTGAAACTAAACAATTGCCACAAAACAACATGTCGGGAGTTTTTGAGTGTTTACATTGTACTCAGCAGGTCACCTCGTGTGTGTCTGGGGCAGTGTAAAAAGCTTCCTATACGTTGTCCTGTGTAAGTCATAGAATCATTAAATCAATAGCACTATAAACTTCATTGTGCAGGTGCCAAGAGTTAGCCATTGGCAGGGCTGATCTTCATGACGATCCGTGCCTGACTCTGCAGCTGGCATTTCCTCCCTGGGTTAGTTCTGTGTCCCTCATGGACAGGACACGTACTAACTCCTGCTCTGAGTCTGGGCAGTGCTGGGGTTAGGGGTTCTCAGCAGAACAGATGTTTCCCATCTCTGTGCTTGGTAACAAAACATTTTAAGTGCTGCTACTTCTTCTCTTCTCCGATTTATATTTAGGATAAGCTTTGTGGCTCCTCACATGAAGCTTTTCATCCATAATACTCGAAAGCAGGGTTTCTCGACCTCAGCATGACTGATGTTTTGGGGCCAGGTAATTCTGTTTTGTGGGTGCTGGCCTGTGCGTTGTAGGGTGTTCAGCACCCTCCCTAACCTCTACTCAATAGATTCCACTAGCGCCCCACCTCGTTGGGACAACAAACAGTGTCTCCAGACATTGCCAGATGTTTCCTGGGGGACAAATTCCTGCACTCCTCACCCCACCCCAGTTGAGAAGCACTGTTCTAACGTAACTGCTAGCTCTCTGTCACTGGGTAAAGGGTCAGAAGCCTGGCGGGCCGCTGCAGAGTCTCCTTCTCACAGGAAGGGAGGTTTACAGTACAACTACCCGATGTCACGGAGTTGGAACTTATGTTAACCAACAAATTCCTATTGTAGAATATCTTATGAACACATGTAAGATAGGGAATTTTAAAAAGTACTGATATGCCCTGGCCAGTGTGGCTTGGAACTTCGTCCCATGCATTGAGGGGTTGTGGGTTCCATCCCTGGTCTGGGTGCATGCAGGAGGCAACCGGTTGATGTATCTCTCTCACATCAATGTTTCTCTCCCTCTTCCTTACCCTCTCTCTTTCTAAAAACAACAACAACAACAACAACAACACACACACCTAGTAGGTTGTTGAATTATAATATCATGCACCTGAAACTTATATACATAAAAAAGTAAGAAGAACATTAAAAAATTCATCTCATAATGTAAAAGAGAACAGACTGATGGAGGCAACAGGGGTGGGGATGGGGTCTCGGAGCTGGTGTAAAAGGTGCCAGGTGGTATGAGACTTATCTGGGGAACAGACTGATGGAGGCAACAGGGGTGGGGATGGGGTCTTGGAGATGGTGTAAAAGGTGAAGGGATTGATAAGTACAAGTTGGTAGTTAAAAATAGTCACGGGGATGTAAAGTACAGCATAGGGAATATAATCAATAATAGTGTAAAAGGTGCCAGGTGGTATGAGACTTATCTGGGGAATCACTTTGTAAAGTATATGACAGTCTAACCACTATGTTGTACACCTGAGATCAATGTAAAATAATAGTGAATGTAAACTGTAATTGAAAAATAAAAGTTAAAGAAAAGGGGGAAAATCATATCTCAAGATAACTATGACTTGACATTTTTCTCTTCACCTTTGTAGATTTTTTTATCTATACATATTATATGCTAGTACAGGAACGACAAGGCATACATCCAGGGATAGAAAAAACATACTACTGTCTATGATGTTTCGTAGTCTACCATTTCACTTTATATTGTGAAGATCTCCCATTTCTTTAGGTCCCCTTTTCCATCATGTTTCATAATGGACAGTACCTCTTGTCTGCTATTCTACATAATTTTTTTAACAATTGCAATAGTAGCCCTCCATTAATGGAACAATGCTTATTTTTCTATTATTTGGATGTTGCACATTTAATTTCTTTTCATTTTTCAATGCCTTGATATATTCTTCAAATACTTATTTATACTGTATTATGTTTCAAACACTCCTGTTCTCTGGTAGCCCGGTAGAACAAGTGAATAAAACAGACTCCGACCCTCATGGATCTCACAGTCTAGCTCCATCCTTGTAGCTGCATCATTGTATATGTCTTTGTTTTTTTTTGCGGGGGGTGGGGGGTGGGGACTTATTCTGCCTTGCTGTCATATGTGTTGTCTCCTTTACTCCAGTTTTCTTTGCTCATCTGGGCAACTTCTTCCCAGTGTAAGGAGCCGCTGGAGTCTGCTTGCCTGTGAAACTAGAATTAACCTGAGGAGTCTGGCTCAGACTCCTCCCAGTTTTCCAGTGAAATCAGCATGACCCAGAATCTTCTAGAAACAGCATGTGTGTGCTTTGTTAACTGGGGAAACTGTCAAGGAACATGTAAGGCTAATTAAGGAATTTAATCTGTTACACAGGGAGTTGACAGAATGGTCTTTTTCTTGTCCTGCTTTTCATGGCTGGCCTCGTGGGAAGCCGGGTGCAGCTCTGAGGGAGGCATGAAGGGGGTATGGATGGGACTGTGTGCCTTTCCTAAGTCTTTTTTTTTTTAATGTGCCTCAGGCATGAAACAGCTCTGGCTACCAACACAGGCATCAAGCTAGGATGAACTAAGGACTGTACATCTGCTTTGCCCCTGATTGATATAAGAGCAACACCACCAATCAGGTGTCTCCTTGCCCATTGCCAGGGGGTTTTCCTAAGTCTTTGACCTTGGCAATTGCTAATATCTTTGGACCTCACTTTACTCTTGCGCCTCATAGAGTTGTGAGAAATGGATCTGATGAGTGAGCAGCCTTTGGCATAGGGTCTGGGAAGTGATGGCCACTCAAGAGAATGGAGGCTGCTCTTGTTCCCACCCCACCTTCGGACAGCCCTTCGAGTCATTCTGTGAGTGCCCGCTGGATGCCAGATACTTGATATGTGTTCTCAGGTCTTTAGCACAGTTGGAGATAGATGCAGGTAGAATTTTGTAGTTTTTGCTTTGTATATTTTGAGGTTTGGTCGTTAAATGAATATCCTATATAATAAAAGGCTAATATGCAAATTGTCCCCTTGACTGGGAGTTCGACCAGGGGGTGGGGCTGGCCGGCCAACTGCCTGTGGCCCCTCCCCCTGGCCAGCCCCGCCCCTGATTGCCCCCCTTCCCACCCATCGGGGCAGGCCTGCTGGACCCCACCCATGCACAAATTTATGCACCAGGCCTCTAGTACATTTATAATATCTTTCTGGTCAATTCACCATTCTATTCTGGGTTCTTGCATTGGTTTAAACTTCCTGCTAGTGACTTCATGGAGGGTTCTTCCATGCTTTCTTATCAGCTTGTCAAGATGTGGTGACACGATACTCATCCTGCAAGTGGGATGGTTGAGTATTTGTCCCACGCCAGGTACGTCCAGAGTCACACATGGACACAGCACTGCCTCTCAATGACAGGAAATAGATATTAGTATCTCTCCCTCCATTTCTCTTTATTTCATCACTGATTATTGCCTTCCCAGCATTCAGCCACATTTGCACATTACATTTTCATTTGTTTGTTGATCTGTTCATGATCTTCCTTTACTCTGTAGATTAAAGTGAGATTGACAGGGACTGTTTCAGTTTTATTCATCCTTATATTATACGGTCCTAGAACAATGCTGGCACTTGGTAGGTGCTTCGAAATATGGATTGAACAAATTTTATTATTGAGACACCTCAGTCAAGAAGGAATGTCAGTTATATGCAATTGTTTTTCTTGAAGATATATTCAAGCTGGTAAGTGCTAATGGATAATTGCATAATTTGGCAATTTCACTTTAAATATTGATATCATTTATTGCATGAACCGGGGTTCTTCCTTTTTTTTAAAAAAAATATATTTTTATTGATTTTTTACAGAGAGGAAGGGAGAGAGATAGAGTGTTAGAAACATCAATGGAGAGACATCGATCAGCTGCCTCCTGCACACCCCCTACTAGGGATGTGACTGCAACCAAGATACATGCCCTTGACCGGAATTGAACCTGGGACCCTTCAGTCCGCAGGCCAACGCTCTATCCACTGAGCCAAACCTGTCAGGGCGGTTCTTCCTTTTGAGTTTGTGTTTCCTGCTAAAAAGTTGAGGTGACACAGAAGTGGCCTTAGTCTTTGTTATTGGCAAATGTAGAATTAAAATGTTTCTATAGCCCACAATTTACATGTGCATAACTAAGAGCTGACTATTCCACAAAGTAGGGGGTGGGTTGGCTGAGTCTTGTACAAAATTCTTGAATATTGAAGACATTTTCCTTTGTTTCTTTTCTTTAAATTTTCCACCTCCCCCCTTTGTCAACCATCAGCTTGTTCTTTGTATTTATTCATTTGTTTTTTTAGATTCCACATATAAGTGAAATCATATGGTATTCATCTTTGTCTGACTTATTTCACTTAGCATAATATCCTCTAGGTTCGTCTAGGTCCGTGGTCGGCAAACTGTGGCTCACGAGCCACATGCAGCTCTTTGGCCCCTTGAGTGTGGCTCTTCCTAAGCCTTAGGAGTACCCTAATTAAGTTAATAACAATGTACTTACCTATGCAGTTTAAATTTAAAAAATTTGGCTCTCAAAAGAAATTTCAATCGTTGTAGTGTTGATATTTGGCTCTGTTGACTAATGAGTTTGCCGACCACTGGTGTAGGTTGTCACAAATGGCAAGACTTCTTTTTCTAACTTTTTACTTGTTTATTATGTTTTCTCCATCAGAATGAAAGCTCCCCAAGGCAGGGACTATCAGATCTTTGGGGCTTCTGTGGAATCTGGTACAGGAAAGAGGGGGCTAGAGAGGAGCCCCCCCCCCATTTTCACCTTTCAGTGTTGAAAAGTGGGTGGAGCGGATTTGGTGGGAGTCAGTGGGGTCAGAGGTACCCAGTGCAGCCTTTAGGAGGGTATGGGGAGCTGGATTCCTCCTGGTCTGGGATGGACCCAGGACCTTGAGATAGAACAGATACATTTGGGGGTCACCCTTCAGTTACCAGCTCCCTGAGGAACCAGAAGAATTGACCCTCCTTGGTTTGAAGGCACTTGGAGAAGGAGGGAGAAGGAGCGAGAGGGAGAGAGGAGGGAGCTGAACCTTCTCTCCGCCCGGAGCCCCTAATCTCTGCCAGGCCCAGGCTCCTCTGAGCCTCTGTCTCACAAGGACCCACCTGAAAGCCCGCAAAGGCTCACATCCCCACCCAGAGTGGGTCCCTGATTTGGAGCCAGAGTGGGAGTGCCGGGTCTGAGGTGCTGCGTCGCACTTGGTGGCCGGCTCCAGGTGGCTTCCGGGCTGTCCTGAGCTCAGACCTTGGCCGCCTCTGGAGCGATTCGCAGCAGGGCCGGGCGTCAGCTAGAGCTTGGATTTGGGTCACTTGCACTCTCTCTGCTTGTGCTCGTTCTTGTTCTCCTGTCGGCGTTTCAGGTTCCCGGCTCTGCACTGTTCCTCCTGCCTGCGCCTCCTCCTCCAGGTGCCGGCACAGTCCTTGGCCAGCTTCCTCTCTGCCGGCCCTGTTCCCTCATCTTCCGCTGCCAGGATATGCGCAGGGGCTTGTCCTGAACCATCTGGGAGAACCTCTTCTTGGGAGGGACCTTCCACACCCGCTGATTTGGGCTTTCCCTTCGGGATTATAGGAGCTTCACCTTCTCCAACTTCTGGGGCGCTGGGCCAGGGCTGAAGGAAGATCCTTTTCGCTTTTTGGCCAAAGGCCATCACTCTCCACACCCAGGCAGGAGGGCAGGAGGTGGCTTGCTGGGCTCATGCTGGGCTCATGCCGACCAGGGGGAGCCAGGTGACAGGTGTCAGCTCCTGCAGTGTTGAGGGCTCCGGTCCTGGGCTCTGGATCTGCGCTTGCTGACTGGGGTAAGGCTCTGGGGATCCTGGGCCCCGCTGCAGCTGATGTCGGAGGGACCCCCCACCAGTGCCTCCCTATACTCTGGGCCAACTCTGCATTGGGTTCTTCTGGCTCTGGAGGACCTTGGTGAGTCCCCACTTGGCTTTGGCTGACATTGGGGCGGGGGAGGGGAAATTCATGACTTGACTCTGGCTGTCTTCCTGGAGACTCCTGCGGGGACCCTTAGGCCCGGCTCCAGACTCCTTCTGGGGGACCCCAGACTTGCCCCCTGCCCTAGACTGGGTGATTCCTGGCATGTCTCTGGCTGACAGGGGGGTGGGGGGATTCCAGGCCAGGCTCCCTCCTTCGTTCTGGGTTTGATTGGAACTCCACAAGGGCTTGTCTGGGGGCAAAATTGAGGTGGAGCTCTGGTAGACGCAGGCTTTAGGCCTTCCAGCCCCAGGCTGGGCCTCAGCGGTGTACCCATGGCCCAGCCGCCAAAGGCCATCACTCTCCACACCCGGGCAGGAGGGCAGGAGGTGGCTTGCTGGGCTCATGCTGGGCTCATGCCGACCAGGGGGAGCCAGGTGACAGGTGTCAGCTCCTGCAGTGGTGAGGGCTCCGGTCCTGGGCTCTGGATCTGCGCTTGCTGACTGGGGTAAGGCTCTGGGGGTCCTGGGCCCCGCTGCAGCTGATGTCGGAGGAACCCCCCACCAGTGCCTCCCTATACTCTGGGCCAACTCTGCATTGGGTTCTTCTGGCTCTGGAGGACTTTGGTGAGTCCCTACTTGGCTTTGGCTGACATTGGGGGGCGGGGAGGGGAAATTCATGACTTGACTCTGGCTTGCCTCCTGCCCTAGACTGGGTGATCCCTGGCATGTCTCCCGCTGACATGGGTGGGGTGGGGGGACTCCAGGCCAGGCTCCCTCCTTTGTTCTGGGTTCGATTGGAACTCCACAAGGGCTTGTCTGGGGGCAAAATTGAGGTGGAGCTCTGGTAGACGCAGGCTTTAGGCCTTCCAGCCCCAGGCTGGGCCTCAGCGGTGTACCCATGGCCCAGCCTCAAGATTTCTTTTTTGTTGCTGAAGGATATTCCATTGCATATATGCACCCCATCTTTATCCATCCATCTATTGCTTCATATCTTGGCTATTCCTAGTAATGCTGCAGTGCACACCTGGGTTCGATTGGAACTCCACAAGGGCTTGTCTGGGGGCAAAATTGAGGTGGAGCTCTGGTGGACGCAGGCTTTAGGCCTTCCAGCCCCGGGCTGGGCCTCAGCGGTATACCCATGGCCCAGCCTCAAGATTTCTTTTTTGTTGCTGAAAGATGTTCCATTGCATATATGCACCCCATCTTTATCCATCCATCTATTGATTGACACCCAGGTTGCTTCCTATCTTGGCTATTCCTAGTAATGCTGCAGTGCATATAGAGGGGCATATACCTTTTCAAATTAGTGCTTTTGTTTTCTCCAGAGAAATCCCCACAAGTGTAATTGCTGGGTCATATGGCAGCTGTAGTTTTTAATTTGTTGAGGAATCTCCATCTCATTTTTCCTTAGTTTTCCTTAGTTTCTTGATCTTTGCTTTCTGGTCTCAAAGCCTTAATTTGTTTTACTTTTTTGCTGCTGTAAACAATTTTTATTTATTCCCCAAATACTATTCACAGCCTAGTATATTCTCGGCACCTCTGCTCACTGAGGATAGAACGGTGAGCAAAACAGATCCCTGGCCTCGTGGAGCTTACATTGTCGTTCACGCTTGCAGCGAACTCATTGGGTATGTCTTTGCTTTATTTTGTTAGTGTTTCTCTAGTGTTTCCTGTATGTGCTGTGTCCCACCCCTCCAGCTTCCTAGCTCAAAATGAACTCAGTTGATTAAAAATGAAATGACCACCGCAGGCTTTCAGGCAGTTATTCACAAAGAGCATTTGGACTTTCCCTTTGAAAATCAGTTCGCCTGGCTGCTGAGAGGGCCGTGCATCTTTGTCTTTAAGTTGATTGATAACCGGCATCAGCTGGGAAGATGCATGTACTTTGCTTGTTGAAAAGTGGCTGCTGAGCAGCTGGGGTCCACGTGGCCTGGCCTTGCTGCTGCTGGTGAGAGTGCACTTACACAGCGGTTACTGGGCTTTGCTGGGCACGCGCACTGCGTGCCTATCCACGGACAGAGTGCCCCATGGATAGGATGTTTGGGAAATACGGGCGTTTCAGGCCCTCCAGTGGGATGGAAAGAGGACCTAACTTTCAGGGGCTTCAGAACAGGAGTGTTCCAGCCTGGACCAAGCAGGTATCAGTGCCTGGAATCCATATGCCCCTGACAAGACGGGGTCCCAGGAGAGGGAGTAGGTGAGGCCTCAGGAGCAGGCCCCGGGATTAGGGGGGGTGATACGCCATCATGATCAAGAGCTTGGATTGGCCCTACAGCCAAGTAGCTGTGAGCCCTGACGTTAACTCTTACGTTAACTCTTAAGCGTGACATTGGCAAAGTTGGATGACAATTTAAATGTATTTCTCCATCTCTAAAATAGGGGTCAGATGTCAACCTGAGCTACCCTGGTTTCTATTCCCTCTGCATCACCCTCATCACAAGAGCGCTTTCAAATATTGTTTTCCTTGTATCTCTTACGATGATATGTTTTTATTTCTTTTTATTTCCCAATCTAGCACACTAATTCTTTGAGTGTCAGGAATTTGATTTTTTTTCTTTTGTCACTGTTTTATCCCAGCACCCTCTGCATCACCCTCATCACAAGAGAGCTTTCAAATATTGTTTTCCTTGTATCTCTTATGATGATATGTTTTTATTTCTTTTTATTTCCCAATCTAGCACACTAATTCTTTGAGAGTCAGGAATTTGATTTTTTTTTGGTCACTGTTTTATCCCAGCACCCAGCACCTAAGAGATGAAATGTTTGCAGAATGAAAGAAGAAATTTGCTAGAGGCTCGTGGTCATTATCTTTTGCTCCTTGGACCATATTTCTTTGCTGCTTCCAAGAAAAGATCTCTGAGTAGGAACCCAGTAGATGTGTTTTAGACATCCTGGATTCTGCCCACTGTGCCTGTGGCACTTAACTTCTGAGTCCTTTTCAGACCAGGAATTAAACATTTGGTCCGTGGCTGGCTTTGGGGGGTGTCTTTGGGAATTGCTGCTGACAGCCCTGTACTCAGGGGCGTGAGCTCTGCTGTGCTTTCTCCTGCCTCTGCCCTGTTCCCTGGTCCCCTTTCTCTGACAGTGCCTGGCAGGGGCACCTGGGGCTCCTGCAGCCTGAGAGACCTGCTGATCTCTGCTTTTCTGGTTCCTGAGCCACGGCCTGATGAACATCAAAGACAGGATGCTGGCTGTTTTATTATTATTTTTTTTAGCTCCACAACTGTCGGTTTGAATAGATGTTCTCGGGGCTTCGTATAGGCATATAAAATGTATGTTTTCTTTCATCAACAAAGGCTATGATTGTGCAAGTCTAAACAGTGCTGCTTAGTTGAGTATTTTCTAGTTCAATTTTCGGTAGCTCTTGAGGGAGATTGCATTGTGCTTCATCGGAGAGGAAGATGGTTTGATGGTGCTGTGTGTGCTTCTTTTTTAATTTATTGGTTTCAAGGGAGGAGGGGAGTGAGGAAGAGAGAGAGAGAAATCCTCATCCAAGGACATGCTTAGAGAGAGGGTGAGGGAGAGGGGGAAAGAGAGAAAGAAACATTGACCAGTTACCTCCTGTACATGCCCAGCTGGGGATCTAACCCAGAACTCAGGTATGTGCCCTGACTGGGAATTGAACTGGCAACCTTTTGGTGCATGGAAAGACACTCCAACTAACTGAGCCACTCTGGGCTTTAGATATATATATACATCAAGGCCCCACTGTATGTATGTGTGTGTGTGTGTGTGTGTGTGTGTGTGTGT
>NW_005371937.1:991579-1021102 GCF_000412655.1 Myotis brandtii | reverse complement strand
TATAAAAGGGAAGTTATTTCTGATGGAGGAGTAGAAAATCTTGACTTTGGTGAATATGTTATTTCTCCCCTAGTTCTGTATGCTCTTTCTTGTGCTTGTGTATATCTTATTTATCTGGCTGCCTGAGGCAGTTTAAAATATGTAAGCATTTATGCAACTGACTATTTCTTAGAATTATGGCATCTTTGGTGAATGACTTTCTAGCCTGAGACATTTTATCATGCTATAAATATCAGAAACACCAGAAATTAAATAATAAGTTTGTTTCACTTTTGTAAATAAATTCTACTCTCTTTATTTTGCAGTGGATAAAGGACTTTGTTTATTTGTTTGTAAATCACCTAGTTTTTTTTTCTTTGTAGAGAGTAAGTAGATAGATATTCATTTTTGCATAGATATCAACATTCTCATATAAAGAATGCAGCCCTGGACACATTAATACCAAGCACCTATGAGATAGTTTTGAAATGTTATTGTGGAAAAGAGAATAATGATTTAGGGACACTGTGCGTCAGAAAACCCAATCTCTTATAGTTTCTTTTCAAATATAATTTAAATTTGAATTAGTACTAGGCCTCATGCCTCATCAAGTATGCTTTTCACACTTCTGTGTTGCTCACCTGTTAACTAGATCCGTTAGCAGACCAACCAATAGAAAACACCTTTAAAACTTATTTTCTGGGTCTAGGCTTGTAGTTAATAAACTTGAGTTCTCCTGAAGATCTGATTTCTTCTCATCTTAGAGGACTGTCGGTGGTGAAGATGTAGAATACAGAGAATTGCTTCTGATTCATCTCCAAGTTGAGTAACTTTCGATGTGAGTCATTTACTTAGTTTTCAAAGCCATTGATTGGGAAGAGCAAAGACATTGGAATTCCACTCAGCTTTGGATTTGAAATCCAACTTTGCCACTTTAAGACTGTAACCTCTACAAAGGCCAAGATGTGTCTGTTATTCACTTCTGAATGCCTGGTGTCGTGGGACATGAACGGTTCTTAGTAGATACTGGTTGAGTCAGTGAATGAACATCATCATGTGATTTTGAGCCACAGTATCCTGCTCTGTATAATGGGGATAAATAACCCTTATATTACAAGGTTACTGTAAAGCTTGGAAGTAGTGTGTTTAAAGCACATGCTAGATTGTCTGGCCTATAGGAGATGGGCATGTATTTCTCAGAATCCTTAGATTTACTTCTGATTGTGTTGGTTAGAGAATAAACGTGAAGTTTTGTTCATGTTGTACTTTGTGTTTTGGCAGAATTGGTCTGGGTAGTTCAGTTTCTAAATTGCCAGTGATGAATTCAGAAAGTGAACTGTTGGATTGGGCTTCATTTCTGGATCATCCATATTAAATGGATTTTCTCCAAGTTCCCACTCTACACGCTCCTTATTGTCAAGCTGATGTCACACCTCTCTCCTTTCCAAGAGGGCGCTGTTGCAGTTGTGAGTCCTAGTTACCCAGAAGGAAGCCACATTCCTGGGACTCGCTTATAAGGTGGTGGGTGGCAGAGCCCTAGACACTGATGCTCATCCCTTCTTGTCTTGAAATCTTCAGTCCAAGACTGTTTCAGAGTATTTTTCTTTTCATTGGAGATTGTTTTAATAAAGGGACCTGGTGGAAATCTGGATATTCATTAAATACAATTCTCCCTTTGTGCTGTAAATAATATTTATGAATGATAGTTTGGGGCTTAACCTGGGCATTATGGGGAGATATTGAGTAGGAGTTTTCTGTCTGAAGAGTAATATGAACTTTAACCAATTGGACATACCCTGTTTTTGCGTTCCACAAATGGAGTTTTCTGATAAATTTTAGTGCTACTATTAATATGACTCCTGTTTGAACGGAGACTGTCTCGAGGGAGGTCATAGTTAATGTCAGGTTCTGTTTTTGAATCGCTGTGCTGTTGTTGGGGGATGAGATTCTGGGGAAGGGAAATCTTGTGTGGGAGGTTGGGGCAATCTCGACCACGTGAGCCCCCACCTGTGCACCTTTCAGAACCTGAGACCTAGAAGAGCTGAGAAATAAACTGTCTGGCCTTCTGAAATGCTTGCCTGTATATACTTTCACATATAAAGGACTTTATTTTTCAAAAAATGAAGTGTGCAGATGAAGCTCTTTTAGTGGGAATTGTGTATGTGAATTTGAGAAGTCCTTGAAAATGAAATAAAATTAGATTATGATTTGACTGTGGGTGCTGGACACATAATGTAATATACAGATCATGTATCACAGAGGTGTACACTTCAAACCTATGTGATCTTATTAACCATTATTACCTCGATAAATGTGATTTAAAAAAGAAAAAAGATTACATTGGAAAGAACTGAAGTGTAGCTCTTAAAGCCTTCCTTTTTTTTTTTTTTTTGGCTAAAGAAAATGGCTAATTACACTGGGAACCAGAGACAGGTGCCTGTGAGTGTTAACTGGGTAAATAAAGAATGATGTTAACCTCTCCGGAGTGCTGGTGGCTGTAGTTTGGGCAGAAAATCCTATAAAGGAGAAAGCGCTGCCTAGTGTAATAAACTCCCAGGTGCTCGATAAAAGCCCGCTCCTCTTCTGCTGGCTGGTCAAGATCAAGGGCGCTGCTGCCCAGGGAGCGGGGAGGCTCCTCGCTGGTGCGCGGTGATGAGATTTCGCCTCTCCTGCTATCTGTCTGAATTACTTCGGGGCCGACGGAGACGGGCCTCTCTTTTGATAGCAGCTCAGAGACATGGATATCTTATTTTCTTTAAGTTAAAGCTACCCGTCTTCATTTGCCAAATAATTTCCACTTCTGGGAAGCCTGTGTGTTAAACCCGACGAGATCGTGTTCAGTTCTTTAAGGCCCTGTGCCATCTTTTTTGTCGTCTGTCACTGGACAGAGGAAATGCAGCTTTAGAGACTTGTTTGAAGGCGAAACGAAATGAGAAACACGATGGACCTGCCAGGTGGCTTTCCTGTTACTGCGTTTCTCTCAGTCTAAGGCAGGGTTTCTCCATCTCGGCGCTATTGCTCTTCGGGGCTGGGCAGTTCTTTGTTGTGGGGACTGTCCTCATTGTGGGATGTTTAGCAACATTGCTGATCTCTATCCCTAGATGCCAATAGCACCCCAGCCCCCGCTACTTGTGACACCAAGTATGTCTCCAAATTTGCCCCTGACCATGATAGAAAGGTACTTAATGAAGCCTGACATCAGGTTTCTCCTTTGATCAGAAATGGTGTGGAGTAGTACTTGGAATGAATGACTTCAATTTAATATGATCTCTGTTATGTAATAAAGAAATTATATGATGGTAGTGACTTTCCCTCCCTTTTCTTTCTCATTCATTGATGATTAAAATGGCGTTTTTGAAACTTAGGCTCAGCCATCTGCTCCTTCCTGTTGCCTTAAATCAGCATTAATCGCTTTAGGTTGGACATGGAAAACAAGAGCAGAAATGGTGTCCTGTGACTCCAGTCATAAAAGGACTCGGATCCTAAGAGAACCACAAAAGGTTCTTATAAATAAGCTCAAAACTTAAATGGGTCTTCAACAAGCTACATTTGATTGCATAGATTATGTATTTGATTTGACATTTTAACTTCTATAAATCTCATTAAATAAAAATTGGTTTCTAACATGCAAAGACATTGATGAAGGGATGAAGAGAAAAGGTCTTTATAATTTTTCCTAGAATGTCTGGCATCTCTGACATAAGTATACTAGAAATAAAAATATGTATATTGGTACTGGATCTGGGATAATGATATTAGTCCTATTAAAAATAATATTTACTATAAACTTTATGGTACTTAGTATGTGCCAGGTACCGTTCCCATTTTAATTCACTTGCTCCTCAGAACAGTTTTGTGC
Organism: Myotis brandtii; assembly: GCF_000412655.1. Lineage (NCBI taxonomy): Eukaryota > Metazoa > Chordata > Mammalia > Chiroptera > Vespertilionidae > Myotis > Myotis brandtii. Next base: position 1,017,264 of record NW_005371937.1, on the reverse strand, counting down.
AGTAGGTTCTGTCATGCCCACATCTCCCTCAGCATGTTATAGACAGGACACTGGAGTGGAAAGTTAAGTAACTTGCCTAGAATTACCCAGCTAATGAGTGGTTGTCTGGTCTACTACTTGTCTCTAACTTCATTTCTGCAGATTCTAAGACCTGATCTTGAAGACCAGTACCAGCGGTTGGCAAACTAGAGCCCATGGGCAAACATCTGGCCCACTGCCTACTTTCGTACATAAGTTTTTTGAGCACAGCCATGCTGTTTGTTGACTTACTGTCTATGGCTGTTTTCTTGCTACAATGGCAGAGTTGAGTGGTTGCAACAGTTGACTGGTTGCCAGCCAAGTCTAAAATGTTTACTATCTGCCCACCCCTGCATAAGGCCATTCTCACCCACATGTGTGGTCCAGAAAGATAGGGAAATAAAAGGAATTATAATTCCATAAACTTCCAAATAACTTCACTTAACATTCATTCATGCATTGCATTTTTAATATCGATACCTTCTTCTAGGTACTTGTGAGTGAAGGGTACCTGCACCCTCTGGGATTGGTTATTGCAAATGTTGATGTTAGGTTGAGAGTGGACTGGGCTTGTGTAGATCAAAACAGAAAGTATGAGCAGAAGTATTTGTTTCAGGCTGAGATTTTGCAATGCCTCATTTCCTGTGGGGTGGGTGGATGACTTTTGTGGCTTAGGCTTGAGATGGTATGACCTACTTATTGAGACCCAGCATTGGCTTGGCAGGACCAATTCCAAACGATGTGGCGTGCCCGGATGCTGGTCTGAGTGAAGCTGGAAGGAACACCGAGCATACTCACAGCATAGTCACACCATGGCTACTCCTGTCCTTCCTTTCTGCTCTTCACAGACTTACCAATACAGTTGCAGCTACTCCTGTCCTTCTTTTCTGCTCTTCACAGACTTACCAGTACAGTTAATTACAGTTCGGTGGCTATTTCAGATATAGTGTTAGTGTACAGTGGGACCCCAGTGCCTACAGTATATTGCTGAATGAATGAAAGTTTTGCTTTTTGCTTCTTTGAAGCAAGGAATTCCCTGCTTGGAACCACATCACTCAGGCTTATCTTAACATTCTGTAGGGCACACATTACTCTTTGAGGCATGTGTTCTCCCCTGCCACAAAAAAATCAGTTGCACTGGAGACAGACTGGCACAGGTTGAGAAGGGACTGTGCATATCCTGGCATTGTGGAGGGTAGTTGGGCAGCAAGGAGGTGGCAGGTGGGACTGGCAGTCCCCCACGCTAGAAGGTGTGCTGTCAGTGAGGTGGGGCTGCTCCTTTTGGGGAAGAGGTAGCTTGATAAGGGAGTCCAGCTGACCTAGACTTAGGTTTGAACCCTGGCTTACTGGCTGTTTGACCTTGGACAACTTTATTCAACCCCTTTCATGTGGAGGGTAGTTGGGCAGCAAGGAGGTGGCAGGTGGGACTGGCAGTCCCCCACGCTAGAAGGTGTGCTGTCAGTGAGGTGGGGCTGCTCCTTTTGGGGAAGAGGTAGCTTGATAAGGGAGTCCAGCTGACCTAGACTTAGGTTTGAACCCTGGCTTATTGGCTGTTTGACCTTGGGCAACTTTATTCAACCCCTTTCAGTTTTAGTCTCTTGTTTTAGTCCTTTCAGGCTGCTATTAACAAAAATACCATAAACTAGGTGGCTGATAATTTTATATTTCATAGGTCTGGAGGCTAGGGAATCTTAAGATCAAAGTGCTGGCAGACTTGGTGTTTGGTGAGGGCCATTTTCTGGTTCATAGGTGGTGCCTTCTTGTCTTCTCGTATGGTGGAAGGGACGAGTTAGCTCTGTGGGGTCTTTTTTTATAAGGGCACTTATCCCAATCTTGAGGGCCCCATCCTCATGACTTAGTCATCTCCCAAGGTCCATCTCCCAATATCATCACCTTAAAGGTTAGGATTTCAACATAAGAATTTTGGGGGGGGTACCAAACATTTAGACCACAGCAGTCTCCTTGTCTCTTCGATGGGGATAAATACCAGCTTCATCTATAATAGCCTCTTGGGAAGGTGTTGAAAAGATCACCACTCAGCATGGTATACAGGAAATTCTCTGTAATAGTTAACATTTTTTTGGTCACTTGAATCTGAATGAATTGAGTTGCATTGGGATTTAGTCTGTAGGTCAGTGTGGCTAATGTTCAAAATCCTGGGAAGATACAGGAGGGGGTTGACAGGCTGGAAGGGGTCATCTAAAGATGTTAGAGAATTAACTAGTTTCTCGGGCTCTTAAAATGTCACCGTGCCTTTCAGACATACCCAGGTTATTCTTAAAGAGCTCCTTGCCTGGTAGGAGTCCATTTTGTAATATTTGTTTAAATTATATGACGGAACATTGCAGACTTGTAATCTGTGCTCGGAATAGCATTATCTGCCCCACTGTTGATCAGCGCCACATCTTTTTACGTGTTTATCTCTGCTTCCCATATGGTCAGGCTCCAAAGCTAGACCTAGAGGAGACCCACTAACTCATTAACCTCTGCGACATGAAACAGAAACCTCCCAGAAGGGAACTGGCCATGGGAGGCATTGTGTTTAAGATCTCTCGGAGCCCCACTGCATTCATTTGCCCTAGTACAAATTTTCATAGCATGCAGGAATTTGTCATGGTCCAGTCTGTGCTGTCAATTGAAAATTATTACTTAGTTCTTTGAGAAGTAATTAACTAGAACCGTAGGAAAGACCTTCTCATTAGTATTTTTTTAAAAAATATGTTTTTATTGATTTTTTTTAGAGAGAGAGAGGAAGGGAGAGGGAGAGAAGGTAGAAATATAGATGAGCTTCCCCTATTGGGGATCAAGCCTGCAACCCAGGCATGTGCCCTGACCGGGAATCGAACCAGCAACCTCTTGGTGCATGGGACAATGTTTTAATCCACTGAGCCACACTGGCTGGGTTCATTAGCGTTGTGTGTTTTTTTTAAAAATGTTTTTATTGATTTCAGAGAGTGGAAGATAGAGGGAGAGAGAGTGAAACAATCAGTGATGAGAGAGAATCATGGATCAGCTGCCTCCTGCATGCCCCCTACTGGGGATCAAGCCTGCAACCTCCGCATGTGCCCATCCCGGGTATTGAACCATGTCCTCCTGGTTCCTGGGTCGATGCTCAACCATTGCTTCTGAATTTTGCTGTCACCTAACATAGTTAGAGCCATAAGGAACTCTATAAATGCCCTATTTTTTTTAAAGGAAGGTAGGAGGAGAAGAGTCCTCAGTTCTCCAAAAAGTTATTTTGAAGTGCTTGCTTTAGTTTGATGTAGCAAATGTTATTGAGCACCTGTTTGTTGAATTTGTTGAAAATGAATTTAAAATAATTTCATTTTGACCTTTCCTTTTTGCAGTTTTTGTTGTTGTTGTTAATCCTCACTGGAGGATATTTTTTCCTTTTTTATTTTTTTATTTTTTATTTATTTATTTTTTTTAGAGAGAGAGAGAGAGGAAGGGAGGAAGGGAAGGGGAGAGAGAAAGAGAGAGAAACAGGACATGAGAGAGACACATTGATTGGCTGCTTCCTGCACCCACCCTGACCAGGGCCCCCAGGGCCGGGGATCGAATTTGCAACCAGGTAAGTGCCCTTGACCAGGAATCTAACCTGCCAGCCATTCCGTGCATGTGCTGACGCTCCAACCACTGAGAAACACCAGCCAGGGCCCTTTTTTTTGCAATTTTTCTATCACCTTAGGAGGTAGCTGGAGAAGTTCTGGAATGCCTTTAAACACTGGATGGGAATTAATGTTTATAAATTGTCAGATAGTGTCACTAGGTGATAATTCCCCTCTGTGTGAATGTCATGGTTACAGTCTGCTTTTTTGCCTCTAAAAGAACAATTATATTCAAGAAATTTCTTAGTGCATTTAAAAACAGCTGGGTGAAAGTCATTTTAAATCCCCAAATCCAACACATTAGTTCTTTTATGCATTTAATTAAGCAGAAGTTAAAATAAATTAGAACAGAAGACATTCAGTGCTGATTGTTGAATCAACAAAGCAAGAAACAGCCTAGCATTACCCTACCGCAGATGTCTGTCACTCAGCACTGTTGCCCTAGAAATTTGCATCAACTCTTAACATTTTTTGAATAACTATTTCTTTTGTAGTAAAAACTGGCATGTGATGTATAGCAAGTAGTGTTCTTTATATAAAGTTTACTTCGCACGTACGTGTCTATGTGTGCATATGTGCGTGCTTATAATTTTTTTCCTTTTATACCTTTACATTGTTGACTTGGATAAATTTTTTTGGGGGGTGGGGGTGGGGGGACTAGCCTAGAATGACAAAGTTTAGGAAAATATAGAGAACAGAAAAATAAGGTTTAGCAATAAATTTGAATATTATTAGTAAAAATGACTTGAGATTGTTTCATTTTTATACTAAAATATTCTTAAGGACAGGGTGAGTTTGAGTTTTGTTTTTTTGTGTGTGTGTGTGTGTGTGTGTGTGTGTGTGTGTGTGTGTGTTTAAAAAGAATGTTCCATAAAAGCTGTGTTCATTTCTCACATTAACTGTGTTGGTGTAACATTGGTTAATAACATGATATAGATTTCAGGTGTACATCATTATGTCTGACATCTGTGTGTGCTCACCACCCAAGTCTAGTTTTCTTTTGTTACTATGTTTGACCTCCTTTACCCCCTTCACCCTCCCCATCCCCTCGTTTGTCTTTATAATGCAAATAATGTGTGGCTGGTTCATTGTTGAGATCTTTGATTAAAAACACGTCCGCTGGAAATGTACCCCTGTATTCTCATCACCTACAGACATTACTGCTACCTTTCGGTATATAGGCTTTTTCCTAATATGCATATATGTTCTTTTTTTCATAAACAGGATTCTGCCTTATAGGCAGTCTTGTAGTACCTCCCCCCAAGGCCCCCCCACATAATAGAACATCTTGATTGATACAGTGTCTGGTATTGGTTCCAGATAATTGAGGGGGGAGAGGTGAGCTTATGGCTAGTATTTTAGCTGAAACAAGATTTAGTCTTAAATTTTTGAAAGTTTCGCCCTACCTGGTTTGGCTCAGTGGACTCAGGAGATAGAGTGTCAGCCCGTGTTCGATTCCAGTCAAGGGCACGTACTGGTTGGGGCTTGATCCCAGCCCTGGTCAAGGGTGCATGTGGGAGGCAACCAATCGATGTGTCTCACATGGATGTTTCTCTCTGTCTCTCCCCCTCCTTTCCACTCTCTCTAAAAATCAATGGAAAAATATCCTCAGGTGAAGATTAACAAAAATAAAAATAAAAAAGTTTGAAAGTTTCTGCTGGGTCATGGATACATGAAGATTCACGATACTCTTAGTTTTGCATAAATTTTTAATTTTCCTTAATAAAAAGTTTACATATGTGTCAGTTAGTCCATAAATATCTTCTCAGTTCTCCGGATCAACATCCATGTAATCATTCTTAGGAGTCACATCTAGTGCCATTGTAGCCTGGACCATAATTTATAGCATGGCCATAAATAACCAAGACCCTATTATTGAATACCTCTGCTCAGTATTTTAGACCATTTTTGCAAATGGATGCAAACTTGTTTGGTTGTCTTCTTAGGTCTTTGTCATTTAAATTTTTTACTTCTGTAATGATTCAACAAGGAATCCTGAATTATAACCGAAGAGATGAGAACCAGAAATCTTTAATTAGAAAAGTTATTAAAGTACAATCAGTGTGTTCTCTGAATGCAGCATTGTAATTCAATGAATCTTACACAGACACACACACACACACACACACCCTTTAATCCACCGAATAATTTTTATTGCCAGAAGTCTTAGTGCACTGATATAGTTTAACTTGACATAGTTTCATTTGCTCTTATGGACACATATGTATTGTACTGAAGATTGAGTAGTTCATGTGTGTTCTGTCATCTTCGTGTTGTTTATTCATAACAAGCTGCTGATTCCCATTCCTCAGCTGAGGGCTGTTCTAGGCCTTTCCCTGGTCAAGGGCAGACTCACTAGAAACTGGGTAACTGTGAACATGATCAACACTTTCTTTCTTACCTGCATCCACAGTTCATTAGATTGAGAATCCTGAGTGAGGAGGATCATCCGTTCTCTGAGCCTCAAGTTAATTTGAGTAAGAAGAATACATTTAATGCCCACCACCTCCTCTTGTGAGTGAAGTAATATACCTGGTACCTACTTTATCTGATTGAATCCTTACAGCAACATACAGAGAGATTCTATTATTCTTCCCGCTTTACGAGTGAAGGAATGAGGCCTAGAGAGATAAAATCGCCAGCTCAGTGAAAGTCCCACTGCTGGCTTAAAATTTTTGGACACCATCATCAACCCATTGAGTAACTTGGATCAAGATCCCAAAGGATCAGTAGTGAATTTTTGGTGATTGTGTATTCACTTATTAATTATAATATATGCAAATGGAAATCCCTAGATATAGGCCTGTGATTGTGATTAAAATCTGCCCGTTATGTGTCGAAAAGACTTGAGAAGATGACCATGCCTCAGGGGGTAAATTTTACCAACTTTCCATTTTCAGTCCATCTTACTTTGATCTGGAATAAACCCAGTTCCCAGTGTGCAGGGTTCCAGAGCGGTGGAGTGGCTTGCTTATTTGATATATTTTTTTAAGTTAGCAATATTTGGAAGCTGGCAGCCCCTTTGACGTGGAACACCTCGAGCATGAGCCGCTTATGAAGAGTGTTCGTGACGACCAGGCCTGGCCAGGAAGGTCGGGAAGGGACTGGCGGAGTTTTGAGAGGTAGTGTCTGTACAGCTCTCGCTCATGAATCACAGTTTATGAAAACTGTTTGGGAAACTTGATACCCAGAGGTACAGACACCTGTTTGGAAGGAAATACAACGTGTTCTGTGCAGAGCCTGAGCAGAGACGTATGCCTAGTAGTTTCAGATGCTTCATCATCCTTAGACGGTGGTGCCCCCAGGTGGTAAGGAGGGGCTGTGGCTGGGATCCAGGGCTCACCTCTGTCAGCTCCTAGTTGTAGTCTCAGGAGAAAGTCAAAGGCCTGGGTGTGGATGCGCTGCCCAAGCTAAAGGGGCATGGATGATGGATGTAAGTGATTATCTTTTTGAAAGACACTCCCCCCCTTCCCCCCCACCAGCAACTGAGGAAACCATTTGGAATACCTAAAAGAGGTAGCCTGGTCAGTTTTCAAAAATGAAGGAAGGGGTGGATGTTTATGTGTGGCCTCGGGAAGCAATAGTCCACTTGTGTTTTAAATCGTCTGCTTAGAGGCCTAGTCTTTACAAATAATATGGACTGAAAACCTGGAGGGAGTGTCAAGAGCAGGGAGGGGCAGGAGGGGTTGGAATTGTCAGGTACAACCCGATGGTATGTCCCTTCTCCTTTAGAAAGAAGTGCAGTCCAGCGTAGCCTTTCCCTGTGTCTGCATCTTGGTCTCTCCAGCTTGGAGCATCGCCAGAGAAGGTGGTCACCTCCCTGATAAAACTGTCCTGGCTGAGAACCCGAAGCGAGCTTCCCATCCTGGCTTCCAGGCTTCTCAGCTTGGCATCTGCGTTGCGAGAACAGGTTTACCTGCGCCATTTCACAGTCCTATTATCACCATGTCCCGTGTTGATAACTACTACGAATAACCCCAAACATGCCCACTTTCTGTTGGTTGGTTGACTGCAACTTTCTTTTTGTTCTCCAGAAGTCAATGCCCATTGTAATACCTAATAGACTTTCCCAGGCTGCATCCACATCCCTAAATTTTGGGGTGCCTTTGAATGCCCACCCCTCAATAAGGATCTCTGTAGTGAATACATCCTTTACACTTTTCTGGAATAGTGGTTTTTAATTTTTTTTTCTTAAGACAATTATCCCTAAGTTCAGTTGACTGGACTAAGAAGGAGACTGTGTTCGCTAGCGCCCCAGCCCCATGTGACTGGGAGGCCGATGGGACTCGGCGAGACTGTGCCACAGTCAAATGGGAGCGTTTGGAAAGCGGCTGCCTCGGGTGTGGATAGAAGTGCAAAGTCCCAAATGGTAGATTAATTGATTTTGATTATGTGACTCCAAAGCTTGAGCCTTTCATACTGTTTTCAAACTAATGGCTGCCACATTTGGCAACGAGCCCAGCGGCACATTGGGCTCATTTTAAAAGCAGATCGTGACCGCGCACCAGGAGGAGAGGATGCACGCGAGGTGTCTGAATAGTTAGTTTCTCAGTTCAGAGGAACGGGCATTGTTTTCCTGAAGAAGTATCATCAATTCCCTCCACCACCAGCCAGGCAGCAGTGCCTCCGGTCAGCCCTTGGAAAACCTTGACAGTGTGGTCTCAAGGTCTCCTCGTTACATGCCCGCTAATAACACCTCCAGTGGGAAGTAGGGGTGACCCCCAGGAGAAGTAAAATCCCTGACACCTTGTCCTCCTCAACTTGTCCTACTTTCCCTCAAATGCCCGCTCCTCGAACATTTTCTCTTTCTCGATTTTGATTGTCCCCTTAAGCAATTTACTAATTAGACATTGAAATTTCCCAGCCCCTCAATCCCAAAGCAAAACCGATGAACACAGCAAACCAAAGCGGTTGGGCTAGAAAAGAACAAAGACGTACCTGCAGAGATTTGAAGCAGGAGCCAAGGCTGGTACCCATACGTCCCGCTAATGCCATTTGTCCTAATGTATGATTCACGGTTCCCCCTGCACTCGCAGAAAGGCCCGTGTTAGTTCGTTCTGAGGACACACAGCAGTGAGTGAAGCAGGGAGGGCGGAGGTGTGGGGATGGGCGGGCCCTGGTCTCAGAGGGTGGCTGGTTCTCTGATCCACCAGCAATGCCGTGGGTGAATGTGCACCCACTGTTGCCAGAAGTGAGTCTCAAGAGAAGTCAGGAATAGGGATTTTTAGCCGAATGTCCCAATTTAAAAATGTTGGCTTTAGAATGAATATGTGGGAGCAAAACATGTGGGTGATCTGCTGGCTATTTTTGAAGGAATTTCTCTATTCTCTTTATTTTTCTAAACTACAGGTGATAAGGAGGGAAAAAGGGAAGACATGGAGGTACGAGCCTCAAGTATGGGCTGGGGGGATGCATTGCTGAGCAAACTTTTCCTCTGGCTGTTCCCATCCAGGTTGCTGGGCAGGGATGACTAGGGATAGAGGATGCAATAGAAATTCGGTGTCTACCCTGTGTAGCTTGGTGGGTAATGGAAATCTGTACATGACATGTGTCTAGTGCAGTGATGGCGAACCTTTTGAGCTCGGCGTGTCAGCATTTTGAAAAACCCTAACTTAACTCTGGTGCCGTGTCACATATAGAAATTTTTTGATGTTTGCAACCATAGTAAAACAAAGACTTATATTTTTGATATTTATTTTATATATTTAAATGCCATTTAACAAAGAAAAATCAACCAAAAAAATGAGTTCGCGTGTCACCTCTGACACGCGTGTCATAGGTTCGCCATCACTGGTCCTAGTGCAACATGGGACGTGTTTAATGGGGAACAAGTGGAATAGGAATTACTTCCAAATGTGGTCCTGGCTTTTAGGTCATGTATTTCGTTCCCTTCTATCACCAGTTTAGACGAATGGCTTTGGTTTTGAGTCAGGTTTACATTCTCCTAAAAAAAGTAATGATGGCCAAGCTTCCCTCAGCCACTTCCGACTCTGTGAAATAGGCGATTTAAGGTCCATCCCACCAGGAAAGCTTTTAGGCCGTGAAAAGCTGCTTTTCTTGCTTTTAAAACCTCCCCTCTGTGTTTAGGATAAATGGCATTCCTGGATCCGTTAAATGGGCAGTTAATAACGGCAGGGAAGCTGCCCACTGTACTGCCAACCCTAAAACTTGTTCAGGGGGCAAGGCATGTGTTGGAATATTCTGCAGTGATCCAAAGCTGAAGGGCTACATTCCGCCGTGGCCCTGTGATCTGCATTCTCAGGTGCCTCGTCAGACATGGGGAGTATTGATCTGTTTTCGGTTTGTCCTGAAGGTTGACTGGATATTGGTAGTCTATTCGTGGTAGACTGCCTGCCAGGACCAGCTGGACTCAGGGTCTTTAGAAGAAGCATTGTCATGGGGAGAAGTCTGGGGTGTGTGTTTCCCTTTGATGTTGTTTTCAATGCGTTATTGTCCGGGGACGGGTTTTCATGCCTTTTTTTTTAGAAAATGTGGATGATGGGGACTCACACACCATGGAGTTTTTATGAGGCATGAATGAGATGATTCATGTAAGAAGCTTGATGAGAACATAGTAAGCACCAAATAAATGACGGCCGTTACGATTTTTCTTACTCTGGATTTAAATTTTTAAAAATCTTGAATTTTGGAGTAGTAATTTTGTTGACCATTGAAGAGAGTTGAAAAAAATATATTGCCTTTGTTTTCTTGATTATTGTAAAGCGAACTAGTAATGAAAACAAATGACAGAAATTCGGGGGGTAATTGGTGTAATTTGAATATGGACTGTGAGTTAGATTATGTTATAGCAACATTAAGTTTCCTGAATTTGATCCTTGTCCAATAGGTAGGTAAGAGAATGTCCTTGATCTTAAGGAGGTTAAAGGGGCATGATGTCTGCAACTTTCTCTCAGGTGGTTGAGGAAAAAATATGTACTTAGAGAATCATAAAGCACATGCAGCTAGCTGTTGCCAGTGATGGGTATGGGTGAAGGATAAGTAGGAATCTTTGTACTATTCAAGATATATATGTATATATTTTAAAAATAAAAGTGGGCTGTTGAGAAGAAACGTAGCTAGTCAATGTTTTGTGAAACCAGGTAAACCTGCTGGTGGAGTTCTCTTAGTTTCCCACCCAAAGGTCTCTTTCTCCCCATTAGAGAGTGCCTCCCCCACCTACTCCCTGTTCCCACGCTCCAATTCCTGATGGCTGGGCAGGGGAGTTGAGAAGAGGAACTTCCTGCCCTGCAGTTAGTGTTCCTGCTGTTTCGTTTCCAACGCCCTCTCCTAATCCTTTGTTCACGACATTGTAATCATCACCACAAGTGGCTAATTGTGATGTCACAAACGGAGGATTATGACTCAATGAGGACTAAACAGCAGGGGTGGGTGAATTTCTAAGCAAAGAAGAAGATTCTGTTTGGTGCAAATGCCCCAGGGTAATAAAACTGAAAACCCGAAAAAGGCAACAGGAAGGCCAAGCTGAACATATGTGATCTATTAGCCAAATTGTCTTCAAGTGGAAAACTTTTCTCTCTGTCCTTCTTACTAAATTTTCCATGTGGCACGAATAGCTCCTCTATGGCAGATAAATGGACTTGGTTTTAGGTATAACAAAGCTCGAGGAGTCTGGCTGACTAATTACAGGGATGTCACACCTGGACTGAAGAGTGAGTCATTAGGGAGCCATGGATGTGGTTTTATATTCCATAAAGTTGAATTGCTCTTTGCAGTCTGCATTGCGAAAGTCAGGCGGTAAGGATCAGCACAGTGGCTGCGGACAGCTGTGCTGATGGACAGCGGCTCCATCCTGGAGCCCCGGGTAAGGCATCGGTCACTCAGGCCCAAGGACCGTTTCCGAATGTGATGGACAGCGGCTCCATCCTGGAGCCCCGGGTAAGGCCGGGGCCGAATGGGAATGGCCTCGGTCACTCAGGCCCAAGGACAGTTTCCGAATGGGTTACATGTAAATGAAGCAGTGGTGACAGCTGTTGCTAGGGTTTGGCCTGGAATTAGTAGTCAATTCTCCTCGGAACTGTAATTTTCAATTCCAAGTCAAGGATGTATTTTTTTCCCTTTTAGGAAATGTGTGGTTCCCATGCTATTTGGTTAACCAAATATCCAAATTCTCCCTTGCAAATGGCACGAACAGCGCCTGTATCCTTGGGTTATTTGGCTGTCTCAGGAGTACTTTTGAATTTGTGGCCTTTTCTAAAACCCTGGTTTCGGGAGCCAAACCAAACTGGAAACCCCTTTGAATTGTTTTCCTCCGCACAGGACACAGTGTTCCCTTCTCCCGTGGGGTATATTTAGTTCTCTCCTGTGGGGCTGTGGGAGCCGGAGCCCTCTCTGGATGAACTTCACCCTCCCTTCAATTTTGGAGGCCTTCAGGAAAAACATGGGAGAAAGATTTGAGGCTACAGTTTGGCATTAGGAGGAGAGCAAGGAAAGCCACATTTTAAAAACACGGTAAATTTAGTTATACTGGAGACTTCCCGTTTGAGTCTAGGCATTTAATAATAGCCTTTATGCACCAAGTAGAAATTACGTGATTATCATCTTGGGGCTGTGATTAGAATGTGTTGCTCTATTGGTAACATTCAGAAACGTGTAACTTCATCGGTGGCCCAGGCGGCTCCGTGGTACCAGCAGGCGGAACATCACGTGGCCTCGCAGTTGCACACTGGTTTGCAGTTCCCTGGAGACAACACAGCGGCGAGAAAGTCGTGCCTCCATTTGCCACCGTTTCCTCCCTTGTTTCCTGAGGTGACCAGAGATGTTTGCTGCGTTTTAAGATCTCTTTCTCCGCACAGAAGCGGTGCCCTGTTTCACACCGGGTGTGTGTGGTGGGGGCGGGTGTTTTCCCTGTTCTGCATTGCAGCCAGCCTTATGCAGCAAGTGTTGTCTGGGTGCTGGGATGTGCCTCTGTGTTCTTTCAGGAAGGGCCCGCTCTTTCTTTTCTTTATTCTTTTTTATTTATTGACAGTCAGCTCATCTTTCAAAGTGAGTGCACATTTACTTTAATTTTTTTCCTTTGGGTGCCTTGTTTGAGCGTTTAAGGCCCTTCAGAAATGCAGTCATTTCTATGTGGGTTTTCTCCGAGCCAGCATTTGCCACACACCAGTGATGCTGGGAGAAGCATGGGCGTGACAGGCTCTGGAACCTGCTGTGGCTGCTTCTGTGGTAAGTCTCACCCCGAGTGCTGCCGTGGGAAGCACAGAAGTTGTGGAAGGAAGTGGTGGCCTCTGCTCCTGGACTTCACAGCTCCGATTGGGAGCCAAACTGGGCCACGTGAAATCACCTAGCAGTTCCCAAACCAGCCAGTGCACACAGACTAAAGCTGCTTCTGCTATTCCAAGGGACTAGGAGATTTACATTTTGTAATTTAGGGGAGAAGGGTTCCTGGGGTAGTTGACTTTGGGAACCAGATTTAAAAAGCATCAGTATAGCGTGGGGAACACCAGTTTATGATAACAGAGGCACCTGGGTGAGTCCCGTCCCTGGCATTGACTGACCTTGGGACCAATTATTTTACTTAAGTCTATTCTGCTATTCCAAGGGACTAGGAGATTTACATTTTGTAATTTAGGGGAGAAGGGTTCCTGGGGTAGTTGACTTTGGGAACCAGATTTAAAAAGCATCAGTATAGCGTGGGGAACACCAGTTTATGATAACAGAGGCACCTGGGTGAGTCCCGTCCCTGGCATTGACTGACCTTGGGACCAATTATTTTACTTAAGTCTAGTCTCTTGGCCCCCCCCCCCCCCCGACTTTCTCCTTTTTTCTCTTAAGTACAAGAGTACCTACCTACCCTGTAAGGTAACAGTCCTGAGGACTGTTTAGGACAGTCCCGCCTTTATTAATTGAGAATTTGGAATTATCGGTGGAGGCAGAAAGTATGCGAGCAAACTAGGGAGGTTAGGTTAGTGAGTTTAGAAAGGAAGGTCTGATGAGGGAGGTGATGGAGTCGGTTAGGGTTAGGGATGCCCTTGATGATCCCAACAGGGTACCCTGCCCATCAGTTCAGGATACAGACGCTGAATCAGCAGTGCATGGGGCTTGAGGGTTAATGCCTGTGACAGGTAAGCGGGAAGAGGCAGGACTGGACATGGGAACCTCAGACACCCTGCAGCTCTGACTCAGTCTCAGCCAAGACAGTGGGAAGCTGCGGAGCAAAGGTTGCCCACTTTTAGCTTTGGGCAGGAATGGCCAGGCCCCAGGCCCCCACACCGTTTGCAGCCCTTGTCTGGGGGCTGTTTGCAAAGAGCATCGCCTTGGCCCCAAAGCTGGTGGGATCCTGAAGGTTCCTTGCAGCTGAGCATCAAGATCTCAGTGATACTCTCCACCTCCCAGCCAGGCTCCTCTAGCATCTAAATGGGGACCTCTGTCCTGTCTTATTTTTCATCTTGTTTATTTCCTTCGTGGTGTTTTATCATCAACTGTAATAAAAAATGTGTGCACTCTAATTGAATGCCAGCACGCCAGTGGGCCAGAGGAGGGCATTTCGTGGCAGTCTGGCATACAGGGAATCGGGTGTCTCCTTGCTGTGATCTCTCATTTGGCCTTGGAAAGCATTGCGAGTGGGAATGCAGTCATGGTGAACATTTGCTTAAGCATTCACAGGAAATGCATTGTGGATATCTCAGTTACTCTTTCCTGCGTTCCTGCATGGGGAGGGAGTAGCTTGTATTTTTTTATTTCTTAAAGTTCAGCTTTTTATTGAATATGTTACAAAAGAGGTTTATTCAAAAAGACCAAAGCCCATGTCATCATCAGATTCTTCTTTCTTCGCTTCCACTGTCCTCTCCTCAGCTGGGGCACAGGATGGAGGGGCAGGACCTCCTGTTGGGGCAGCACCTGCTGCTGGAGCAGGCCCACCAGCCCCAACATTGCAGATGAGGCTCCCGATGTTGACATGGACCAGAGCCTTTGCGAACAAGCATGGCCAGAAAGGTTCAGCATTTACACCAGCAGCTTTAATAAGGGCATTGATATTATCCTCTGTCACCGTCACTTCGTCACAGTGTGCCCAGGAGATGCAGTGCGCTCTGAGGCAGAGGCCATGTTGTGGGTGAGTGCTGGCCAGCACTGCTGGGAGCATTGCTAGTTGCTGGATGAAGTGAGGATCTCACCCCAAAGCAGCCTGAGTTTCCTCGGAAGGGACTGAACACGTTACCGGCCGCTGGGGGGAGGGGGCGCTTGTATTTTGTCAGTAGAAGAAGGCAAGCATGCAGTCCACTTTATGGATGAGGACACTGGGCTTAGGGACCTTAGATGTGAGGACTCTGCAGGGTCACTGAACTCAGGAGTGGCAGAGCTGGGGCAGCTCTTCTGCCCACCAAGCCTGTGATCTTATTTGCATGCACCACAGGGCAGAGAGGGGAGCGGGGAGTACTGGGCCCACTCCAGCCCCCTGGTGCCTCATTGTTCAAGGTGCCAAGGGTAAGGGCCTTTGAAAATTGGCCTGTGCTGTAAATCGTTGGTAAGACTGGGGGGAACTGGCTAATCGTAGACCTCACTCTTGGGACTTGAAGTTGTTGCAGCTTCTATGAAATCTCAGGCTACTCCCTCACAATCACACACACATGCCTTTGATCCTGCAGCTCTGCCCCCAGATGTGCATCTTACAGATGAACCTCCACAAGCGCAGATGACCCGTGTCAGGGTTATTCATCACAGCAGTGTTGGGATTTGGGAAGGCTTGGAAACAACCCCGTGACCCATGGACAGGGTTGTTGTAATCAATGACAGTATGCTAAGTAATGGCGTGTGTACATTTGTTAAATACGGTGTATAAGCGAAACAACTCTGTCTGAACTGATACATGTGCCTAATTCTATCTGCACCTATATTTCCCTGGATATCTATATCTTGTTCATTAGGGGAAAAGCAAGGTGCACAGCAGTATCTAGAGTAGGCCACCTTCTTCTGGGCCATGTCCAGGAGTGTCACTGCCATTGTGGTAATAGTGCTGCGTTGGGAGGTTTCAAGAAGAGGTGAGGGAAGATGTACTTTTCACTGTCCATCCTCTTGTAGCTTTGATTTTGTTATAATATATGCATTATCAACTCAGGAAATTCAATAAAGAAATCCCCTAAGCCTGTGGTCGGCAAACTGTGGCTCACGAGCCACATGCGGCTCTTTGGCCCCTTGAGTGTGGCTTTTCCTAAGCCTTAGGAGTACCCTAATTAAGGTAATAACAGTGTACCTACCTATATAGTTTAAGTTTAAAAAATTTGGCTCTCAAAAGAAATTTCAATCATTGTACTGTTGATATTCGGCTCTGTTGACTAATGAGTTTGCCGACCACTGGCCTAAACCAACAAATCAAAAATGAATTGTGGTCCTGGTTGGTGTGTTCAGTGGTTAGAGCACCGGCCCTTGATCTGAAGGGTTTGGGGTTTGATTCCTGGTCAAGGACACATACCTGGGTTGCAGGTTCAATCCCTTGATACCTAAATTGGTACTTAGCCATTTATTGTCCAGAGCACCCACAAACCCAGATTTGAAGTTGGGGGTGGGGGAACCTGTGCTGTCTGTGTTAGCTCTGCTCAGGGTAACAGCCAACATCTATTCATGAAAGGAAGGTTGATGATTATTGTGGGCAGTGCGGGGAGTCCACCATCCGATATATTTGTCAAGGCTTTAAGTGGACCCCCATCTCCCCCTCTCCCCGTCTCCCCCCGGGGGGGGGGTGGACATT
This sequence comes from Myotis brandtii, assembly GCF_000412655.1. Classification (NCBI taxonomy): domain Eukaryota; kingdom Metazoa; phylum Chordata; class Mammalia; order Chiroptera; family Vespertilionidae; genus Myotis; species Myotis brandtii. The sequence continues at coordinate 1,000,935 of NW_005371937.1, read as the reverse complement.
AGGGGAAAAAATAACCTTGGGCGAGGATTAACAAAAACAAACAACAACAAAAACAAAAGAATTATGCATTGGCTATTAGGAACAGGAAGGAGAGATCTTATAAAGTTTACCAGTTAGAGCAGTGGTTCTCAACCTTCCTAATGCTGCGACCCTTTAATACAATTCCTCATGCTGTGGTGACCCCCAACCATAAAATTATTTTCGTTGCTACTTCATAACTGTAATTTTGCTACTGTTATGAATCGTAATGTAAATATCTGATATGCAGGATGTATTTTCATTGTTACAAATTGAACATAACTAAAGCATAGTGATTAATCACAAAAAACAATATGTAATTATATATGTGTTTTCCGATGGTCTTAGGTGACCCCTGTGAAAGGGTCGTTCGACCCCCAAAGGGGTCGCGACCCACAGGTTGAGAACCGCTGAGTTAGACAATATTTATATTGAAATAAAACAAAATATCTATTTCCTATTGAGAGGAAACTGCCAAGGAGATTTTCCCTGAATTTGGGGGAAATGTTGGAAATACTTTGACTTGAAAATCTTATTATCTGCCTTATCTGGAATTTGCATTGGGGGACCTAAATTGGTACTTAGCCATTTATTGTCCAGAGCACCCACAAACCCAGATTTGAAGTTGGGGGTGGGGGAACCTGTGCTGTCTGTGTTAGCTCTGCTCAGGGTAACAGCCAACATCTATTCATGAAAGGAAGGTTGATGATTATTGTGGGCAGTGCGGGGAGTCCACCATCCGATATATTTGTCAAGGCTTTAAGTGGACCCCCATCTCCCCCTCTCCCCGTCTCCCCTGGGGGGGGGGGGGACATTAGGGGACCTGGCCGGACTTGACTCAATGTGGCTCTGGAACCCTTTTGGAAGTTCCTGGTTAATATTCTTTTTTTTCTTCCAAAGTGATTGCAATGATAAGAAAATGAATCTGTTGACTTTCATACTTATATAAACATAGGAAAAAGAGTAAGTTAGGAGAGCATGAATTATTTCTTAAGTAGGACTTTGTAGCTTCAATAATGGTCTTAGGAATCTTTATTCAACACATTAGACACACTCTTTAGAGGCCAATTTGCATTCACGTAGAGAAACGTTTGTGGGGGTGGGGTATAATGTGCGACAATACCTGCTCCTTTTCGGGAAATCAATGTTAAATGTCCCTCAAATTATGGCAGTTTTATGGTAGGTGGGATTATGACTTTTTTGTTTCCAGGTCTGCTAAAGGGCTAATAGAATATAAGACCGTTTAAATCACACACCATTATGTTGATGGGGTGTGGGGAGCTCACACCAGCTTCCAGAGGTGGAATTGGGTTACGGGGCTTTTCAAAGCAGCTTCGTAGCAGAAGTCATTTAAGTACGGCTCCTGGTAAGTACGTGGTGCAGGGATGTGTCCACTGACCCCCTTCTTCTAAGGGTGTCTGACCTTCCTGGGGTGGGGGTGGGGGGGCGACATCCCTTCTCTACCTCAGTCCATTGAGATGGTTGTCAGGGAAGGTGTGTTGCCAGATTAGGGATGTTGTCTCCAGGGAGGGATGGAGAGGGAGGCCTCCCCTGGAGTAACCCATGTTTCCAGCCGGATTTCTATTACGTACATGGGATTAGACCGGGGCCAGGATTTAGACCAGTGCTGCTCTGGAAAACTGTTTTCTGTCCTCAAATCACACAAGGGGCTGCATGCAACCAACCTGGAGAGCAGGTTCCCAGGGGCAGCCTAGCCTGGGGAGCCAGGCATTTGCCCTCCCAGCTGGGGATCTTTGAGGAATCAGAGCTAGCTAAAGCCCAAGCTCATCAGAGGCCCTCTTTCCTGGCTGCCACCATCTTTCCAGAGAGACTCAGAGGCCACCAGCTGTGGAAGCCGGTCTTGAGCTTTGTCAGTGATTAGCTGCGCGGCGGGAAGGCTCTTAGCGTTTTTCCTGGTCCCGCAGCCCTTTGGTGCATCTGAACAGCCGAATCTGGCCCCGCACTGAACGGATGTGGCAACTCAGAGCAGAAGAAAGGCGCCATGTCCATTCTCCCGCCTTGTGCTTTTCATACCAAAGGATTTAGCGCTTATGTTTGCAAAATTCAATCCTTAGTGCCCTTGTCGACGGCTATTTACATTCCCTGTCCTTTTCCTGTTTCTGGGTCATTGGCTGCAAATGGTAAACATTGCCCTATCCATCCAGCTTTCTTTTTCTAGGTCCTCTGTCCGTCAGAGGCTGGTCATACAGAATCTTAGATGGGGGAGGGGTGACTTTGACTTGTCTGCTGAGTTCCTGGACTCTGCTCTTCTCCGGCCCCTTGTCGACGGCTATTTACATTCCCTGTCCTTTTCCTGTTTCTGGGTCATTGGCTGCAAATGGTAAACATTGCCCTATCCATCCAGCTTTCTTTTTCTAGGTCCTCTGTCCGTCAGAGGCTGGTCATACAGAATCTTAGATGGGGGAGGGGTGACTTTGACTTGTCTGCTGAGTTCCTGGACTGTGCTCTTCTCCGGGCCCCGGGGAGACTGTCCTGTGTCTGCTTATCATCTTCTCTTGACAGAGAGGGCGGAGCTTGAGCTTTGGCGATGGAATTGCAGTTGGTTACCATGCTGGCCAGTCGGAGGGGCGTTAGCCCAAGCATGATGACTTCTTTTGGAGGCCTCCTTTTACCATAATAATCCACCACTCTAGGTTTTATTTCTAGGAATGAAAATTATATTTACCGTTAGCCTAAGGAGAGCATTTTGCATTTCATATGTGGGACTGCTATCACAAGGCCCCTAATGCCAGCAAGAAGCGATTTGGTGATTGGAGTGACCTATTGGGGGCAATGATTCATAGACCCAACCACTCCCTATCGCCCCCCATAATAAAAAGTTGAAATTATGTGTATGAATTCACACATGTGTACACACACAAGAGTATATGTACTGGATTTACAGAAACTCTAGGATTTTCAACAAGACTAGAGGCATATGTATGATGGTCTGACTGAAATGCAGACTGTGTGGCATAAATGAAATTCACTTTAGAGGGGGCCTCGGGGGAGCACCTCAAGTAGATGAATAGGTAACCATGCTCTCCTAGGGCAGCTGGAACTGAGCGAGACCCCGTGAGAGGCGATGAGGCTGCTGAGTCTCTGTTATAGGATGCCGAGCACTGGGGTGGCCTTGGAAATTTAGGTGCCAAAGGTGACATGGCAAGGGCCAGAGTGAACTGCAGGCATTGATTTGCATCAAATCTGCTTCTCTGGGGCACTTCTTAGCATCAGAAATCCCAGTCTTTCTGTTTATTTATTTTCGGTTAATCTCACCCAAGGATATGTTTCCATTGCTTTTAGGTAGAATGGAAGGAAAGGAGGGGTGGGTCCAGCAAGTGCCCTGACCATGGTGGGGATGGACCAGCAACCCAGGTACATGCCCTTGTCCAGGAATCAAACCCGAGCCCCTTCAGTGCAGGGGCTGATGCTCTAACCATCGATCAACACCAGCCAGGGCAAGTCTTTCTGCTTATTGATGGTAAATAATTTTCTTAAGAAATGGAGGCGAACAAAATGGTATGGTAATCATAAAGATGACAAAGTAGAAGTCTCTCATTATTTAGAGTGTGCTTATTCCATCACTGAAATTAGTTGATCGGAGAAATTGAGGATTTAACCAGCATTGTTTTCTTTTATACTGTAGTGTTTTGGGAATCTCGGTTTGTTGTCTGAAAATTCTCCAGCTGCTAAGCTTCAGTGGAGTTAGCAATGGTGCTCCTCTCGATGACAGCCCAGCAGAGTAGGGACCCTCAGTAAGGCAAGGGGCAAACCCAGCAGGCGTCATTGTTCTCCCATATGATTGTTCTGCTCCATCTCCCCCCTTCCTCTGGGCACAGTCCAGGTTCTCCCTGCGTCAGACCCACCAAGTCAGATCCCTTTCTGAGTGTTTGCTGCAGGCTAACTCATTAACTGGTTCTCTCCAGGAGAAAAGGCAAATGCTTAATTGTCCCTATGCTCAATGGGGACATGTGTTACATACAGCACCTGTTCAGGTTCCTGTCTGCCTTGTTTTCCATCTCATTGACATCTGATACATGCAAAGCAGAGAGAATGTGCAAAAGAGTCAAAGACAACTTGAAGAAACACATAACATCAGGGAAAGCCTGGGACCCTTAAACTGCTTTTTTTGAGGGAGGGAGGGAGAGAGTTAGAGAGAGAAAGAGAAAGAGAAAGAAATGTGAGAGAAACATGATTGATCAGTTGCCTCCTGTACTCACCCCGACTGGGGATCAAACCCGCAACCAGGCTTTGTGTCCTGACCAGGAATCGAACCTGAAACCTTTTGGTGTATGGGGGTGATGCTCCAACCATTTGAGCCACCCAGTGTGTTTTTACCCTGAAGGTCTATGAAGGGATGCATTCACCCTCCTTCCCCATCATCGCACGTTAAGGCCAACATTGTGCCTTGTACAGATTCCACATCCTAAGAGAAAACCATTTGCTCATACGGTTTCTGGTAGTTGACTTCTGTTCTTTGAAATGCCCTTCTAACTCTTTGACCAGAACAAAGCTCTTTGAATAACAGCAATCCTCTGTTGGCTTTTGAGTTTGTAGCAAGCTTTTGCTAGAGAGTATCTTTTCTTCTTTTTTCCAAAGAAATTAATAGAATGGATGATACATGCAATGCCAGGCACTTTCAGATCTCAGCGGTCTTCCTGGAAGGCACGTTAGCTTATCTCTACATCTCTCAGGCGAATCTGCTTAGAGAATGATTGATTTTTGGGAGAGAATTGCTGTGTTTTTACGTAGACAAAAATAAAATCACATTATCTGTCAATAGAGGGAACAGTTGAATAAAATATGGCACAGCAAAACTATGGAACATTGGGCCCCTCAAGTGATGTAAGTATGTATGCTGATGTGAAAAATGCTAACTGTATTGTTGGGCGATAGAAGCAAGATGCAGTGTTATCCTACTTGTGTTTTTTTAAAGGTGTGTAAGGACCAGCCTGTGGTGTATGTGTGTCTTTGTGAATGTACATGTATTCACTTAGAAACACGACTAAAAAGCTATGGACAAAACTATGTTCCTGAGGGGCAGGTAGTGGTATTGGGTGGAAGGGGGCAAAGGGTGACCGTCGTGTTTTGTTTGGACGTACAGCCTGTCCTGACCTCGTACGAGAGTATGTTTGTACATCATGACATACAAGTTCTGGAAAATATCCCAACAAGATCAGTGCAGACAGTATGTTGCCTGAGGTCACCATGGGAATTCCCAGCAAGAACATACATCTAGCATCAAGTATTTCAGTAAAATTTTAATACCAGGAAAGGCAGATGGGGCTTTTGCAAGGGCTGGTAGGTACGGTATAGTGGAGTCACATTAAGTAAGGAGGTCTTATGTTTCAACCCTGACTAATAAAGAACGTATTGATGGGGGCATGGACAGAGGATGCTATATCACATACAGGTGGAAGATAAATGCAGTTTAGGTTATGGAGGGTGTGTAAGGAAAGTAGGATGGAAAATGAGCATTTCATGCTGTATTTTGCTGTATTCTTCTTTGTGTACATTCCAGTGCTAAACTGCACACTATCTGATAAATAATGAATATTTTTCTCCTACCCTTGTGTCCTCCATATTTAAGGATTCAGCTGCCCTATAGTATGTGTGGTGCTAGTTAATGGCTTGATGAAGAGTTTTGAGTTGCACATTAAGTTGCAAATGACATTTTTTGAAATTTAAAACATAGACATGTACATAGCGGTAAAAAGCCAGCCCCACGGAATGGGACAACCCAGTGTTTATGTTTCCATTGTACCACTTGGTAGCAATACATCCTTTGTATTATAAAATGTGAAAAACAAAATCATTTCACTTCATACAGTTGACGTCAGTATTAAGTGAAGTAGTGATAAAAATAACCTAACTACAGTTTGTGGCACATATTTGGGAGCTATTACCTGCTGTTACTGCATACTGTATAGTGGAAATGATCAGAAGTGAAGAATTCTGCGTAAGCATGTATGAAACTTTTTAGTATGTTGTACATTTTATTCAATATCTTCTCAGCCCTTTTATTAACAGTTGTTTTTATAGCTATTGGATATGATGTGAGACAAATAATTTATATATTAATTGGTTGCTATTCCTTAGAATAAAATGAAAAAAAGATTAACAATGGAAGAATATAAAAAATGCAATTTGCCCATTCATTACATCAGACAATTCATTTTTATGGAGAGGTAGGCATAATTTTAATATCCAGCTATTTAGCAAGATGTATGAATGATTAATATATGAGAAATTTTGAATTTAATACCTGTTCAAAACTTGTTAGAATAAATGATTTCTATGTTTCTATTAGGTTTTGTGATAGGAAAGAAAATATTTTATGTAAGGGAATATTCAGATGCTTCTACTTATTACCCATGCATGGGATGTCCTTAAACTAGGCATTATATATATACACACACACACATACACACACACACACGAGAGGCCTGGTGCATGAAAATTCATGCACTTGAGGGGGGGTCCCTCAGACCGGCCTGCCCTCTCTCACAGTCTGAGAGCCCTCAGGGGCGGGAGGTGACCTGGCGATCAGGGGAAGGCAACGCCCCCATCACACCTCTACTGCTGCCACTGCAGGCAGCGCAAGCTCGGCCTGCCCTGGTCACCTGCACCTCGGGCCGGCCCTGGGGGTCTGAGGGGACTGGGGGACTCTGGAGGCAGTCGCCCTGGTGGGGCTGAGGGGACTGGGCGCCGCCATCTTGTGGCTGTGGATGCTGCCATCTTTGAGGGTGTGACCTCAATTAGCATATTCCCTCCTTATTGGCTATGGGCGCTGCCTTCTTTGCGACGCGTGAGGGTCAGTTAGCATATTCCCTCTTTATTAGATAGAATTTCCTAATACACTCCGAACACTTATGGTTAAATGCCCAGGTAATGTGTTATAATTGAGTAAATTTGAATCTGTATTGTCTGTCAGGGGGAAGATAGTGAATGTTTTAGGCAGGTCACGTCATCTCTCTCACAACTTACTCAACCCTGCCCTTAGGTAGCAGGAAAGCAGCCATAGATAATATATAAATGAACGGTGTGACTTTGTCCTAGTAAAATGTTATTACTAAAACCATTTATAAAAGCTGGAATTGGCTCATATGCCATATGCAAACAAACATAGCTAGCTGTGTGTGCCAATAAAGCCTTACTTACAAAACCAGGCCGGTTGGACTTAGCCCGTGGGCTGGTGTCTGCTGGTGTTTTTTCTGTGGCAGTGGTTCTCCAACCTTTTAATCACAGGCCTCCTTTGCACTCTTAAAAATGAGGGAGGACCCCCTAAGATATTTACACTTGTGTTACAATTTTAAACAGACATTAAAAAATGATTAGTTAATTAAGAAGAACACTAATAAAACCATAGCATGTTAGCATAGACGTCAACGAAAATTAACTATTTTTCAAAAACGAGAAATGCTAGCAGGAAGAGTGGCATTGCTTCACCCTTTCGCAAATCTCTTTAATGTCAGGCTCCACAGAAAACAGCTGGATTTTTGTAACTGCTTCTGCATCCAATCTGTTGTGTTGTTCCACGTCATGTCTCAGGGAAGCTGCCACTGTTGGCAGTGGGTTCTTGGGGCGCTGCTGGAATAAGCATTTTGGGAGGATGAGATATGGCAGGAAGCTGTATTTTCATGGAATTACATCCTTGTGTGTCCCAAGTCCCATTTCCCTTTGTCTAGGCAGAGAAGTGTAGCTGGGGTTCAGCAAAGCGAGAAGCAAAGCCCGTGTCCGGAGTTTCCTTTCCGGAGCTGGGTCCAGTTCAGCACCAGGCTAGTTACAGCCTTTAGTCCATTGTGTGGGGAGTCCACATGGCCGTGGGCCATGAGGGCCAGTGCAGGGGAGCGTGTCCCCAGCAACAAGAGTCCAAAGGGCCCTAGTCGGTTTGGCCCAGTTGACAGAGCATTGGCCTGCGGACCAGAGGGTCCCGGGTTTGATTTCGGTCAAGGGCATGTACCTTGGTTGCAGGCTCCTCCCTTGCCCGGGCCCTGGTTGGGTGTGTGCAGGAGGCAACATCTCACATTGATGTTTCTCTCTGTCTTTCCCTCTCTCTCTCTTCCACTCTCCCTAAAAATCAATGGAAAAATATCCTTGGGTGAGGATTAACAACAAAAAGAAGAGTCCCAAGGGTCCAGAAAGCACAGGAGGGCTGAATTCCTTTGTTCAGGGGATTACACATCCCCAACGTCCACAAGCTCTGTCCCCTGGTATGGCTGACAGCAAGCACCTTCCCTAGTCTTACCAGCTTTACTGGGAAGCCTAAAAGAGTGATTTGCATAAAACGGAAACACTTGAAAAACTCCAGGAAGATAAGATTCAATATAAAAGGAGACTCAACTTTAGTGTGGCTGCTTTTGAAATAACTTTTCAGGATTTTCAAGAACAAATGTTTCATCCTTTTGTGTTGAGGGCCCTTGAACTCTAGGGCAGAAATACCTGGAACTCTGCATTCCTTTGGGGGGGGGGTGTCTCCCTGTTCCCCTTGGAATCGATCGTTATTCCGTGAACAGGTGGTTCAGGAAACCCTGGGAGTTTTCATACCCAATGAGTCCTGATTCCTCTGTGCACTCTCTACCCCCCAGGGATTTCCATATGCTTCTAAGACTTGACTTTTCAAGAGAGAAAAAAATTGAGTCACACATTGCTAAAACCATGCTGTGAGATCCTAATAAAAACCCATATATGTGAGATTTTCCTTATAAAAAAAAGGCAAAATGATTTATCCAGATCTGTTTTGTTCAAAGATACCTGTGAATGAATAGATTGGGGGACAAAACTGCAATAAGCTGAGAATGTTCAGCAGTAAGATTTCTTGTAGCCATGACGAGGTAGAAATGAATATTAAAATAATTCAGCATAGTGCTAAAAGCTTGTACCTAATTGCCTTTTCTTTATATTTAGCTTAACTTTAAGGGAAATTTATAACTAAATTGGGCTCAATGAATTCCCTGGTTGCATACTTTTATTACCCATTATAACATATCTCTGTTTAATTTACCTCTTAATAGCAGTGATAACTTTGGTGAGGATGTAACTATGTATTTGAAAGATGGTGACGTGAACTTGACTGCCTTTGTGTTATCCCAGAAATTGGCGAGTCCTCTTCCCCACTGTGTGCTGGGGGTGGGGTCCTTAGGGTATCTTGAGAAAAAGAAACACGGGAGGATGAGCGATTTTTATTTGCGTGGAATTACGTCCCTGGGTTTCCTAAAAGAAAAGCCACTGTGCAGAGTTTCTGCTCCATGTTGCAGCCAGGTCCAGCTCGGCATCAGGCTGGTTGCAGTCCATTGTGTGTGTGTGTGTGTGTGTGTGTGTGTGTGTGGTGTGTGTGT